>NC_048895.1:14311578-14555038 GCF_011077185.1 Oxyura jamaicensis
ATCACCTATTAGGTAACTCAGCAGGTTTTCTGCTGAAGGTTCTGTTACATAAACATGCATAATTACTGCTTTTCTTTCTTATACCGAGCGATCCCTTTCGCATTGTGAAATGATTACTATATGAACTTTTTATACAACGGCTCAAATTACATTGCAAAACGCGGATCAGATTTGTAACAAATATTCTCTGTACCTCTACATCCAGAAAACTTCGGGGCTGGGCTTGACACAGCATATTTAACAACTGGAGAATTAACTCCTCCACGTACTGTAACGCATCTTCGGTAGAGGAAAGTTTAGGATGGACTTGCACCTGAACCTGTACGAAACAGAAGAGTCAGTCTTACTTTTTGCTCTTCCACACGTTATATGCTTTACTCACAAAAAAAGACAGCAAAAGAACGAGTCAGACAGTTTAGAAAAATCCACTGAGAACCCCATGTGCACTGAGCTCTATTAAGGCACGCCGGACAGACAAGCGAAACACTCATTTGCACTTGCTAGGAATATAAACCTCAAATATTAAACGTACTCAAATGGCTGTAAGCAATACTTAATGTCAAAAAAACAGCTAATTAATAACGGTGTTCAGCAGCGCAATTAGGAAAACTCCTTAAATACTCTGCGTAAATTCATCTTTCCACCCCAACTCCTACACCACTGTTTGCAGAACACGCTGTAGACGTGGGGTTTTGCCCCATTTCCAGCCCCCTGCACACCACTCAAGCTACAATAACAAGATACAGAACAAGATCTGGAGCGCTACAGAAACAGCAAAGGTTTCTGCAGTATTTAGCCTTCCAATTATGTAATTAATTCTCAGTCAGCTCTCAGCGAAAGATTAGTTTAGAAGTTTGTTTCTGTGCTCATTGTTTTGATATCAGATGCTAGAATTAAAAAATACTCGAAAAAAAGGCCACAGTCGTCCTGGCATTCAGAGGTTTTGGTCCCCATACGTTTACACGAACATCGTCGTAACCATCTGGGAACTCTCACTGGTGTAAACCCACTGAGGCACACTCCTCCTTGCTCCTCCCAAAGGGTCAGGTTACCAACTTATTTTTCTAGACAGCCATCTGCACTGCAGCACAGCTTCCCTCTGCACTTCTGCAGGTAACAAAATAGCACAGTTTCGGCCGGTTTAAGTTTCAGGTATGCGAAGCTCAGTGCTCCAAGAGCTTCAAACTGACAGGCAGTGTAATCTCAAGCCTAAACACTGATGGCAAATGTTATGCCAGAGCAAGCTGACTGCTGACTTTCGCAACACATTTCAAGCCCCAATTTCATCATTTTACCATTCCCACTGCACTCAACTCAAAAATGCCTCCAGTTCTCTCAATCACCTCCAGAAGAGCTTAACCACCTTAAACCAAACCCCAACGATCTGTCTCATCCCAGTACTAAACCCATGTCTCTATTCAAATCCTGCTGCCGTAATTATTTCATTTCACAGCTGAGTTCTCATTCCTACTCGCAGCTATAACCAGAATTAAGTGTTATGAAGTTCAAACATGCAACAGCCTCAAATAGAAATCCACTTGCTTGCTGAGGCACTCATTAGTTTGAAAACTTCATGTCTGGGCACAGCCCTGGTGCTCACTTAGCTGCTGGAGAGAATTAAATGCACTAGATCAGGGGTTTAGTTACTTGCAGGTTGTGTACCTTGATCCACTAGGTCTTAAAGAACGCCTCCGAAGTTTGTTGCTTTTTTTAACTTGAAAAATGCTGTTAGGAGAGGAGAACTTCTCCCCACGTGACTGATGAAAAGAAAAATGAAACTGTTGGGGTCATCAAAATACCAAGAACGCGGCCACGCACAGCCACGGAGTGTCTTTTTGGAGGTACCTGCATAACAGCATCCCCAGCAGTCCCAGAGATCATTTACAATTCAAATACCGACGTCTGAAACGCTGCACCAGCTCGGGACATTTTAACATCCCAAATTACAGACCTGCACGAGACTTCTCTTAAAGATCAGAGCTGATCCGAGCTGCCTGGAAGATGCCATCTTGATTTATTTTAAGGCGGAACTGAAAAAAATAATTCTATTACGTGAAGCCTACAGATTGCTCTAGAGTTCTGTACTTGGAAAAGTATTAAATTACCGAGTCAATCAGGCAGTAAAAAATACTGAATGGGATAAACCTGAGAGATGAAAAACGTCTCTATTTTCTCCTTTTCTTAGAAGACAGATCGTAGAGAACAGACTCGTCATACCCCACCTGCCTCTAATTGTCTATAGCGTAAGAACAAACAAACAAACACCACACCGTGACCTGAAACATTATCCACAGTCAACCGAAACAAAGTCAACACCGATAACCTAGTTCAGGAGATAAAGTTCCAAGCATTTTTCCTAAGCGGTTGTGCTCGGGGAGCAATTACACCGTGCTTCTCGAAGGCCGTCGGCTGCCGGCAGCGCCGAGCTCTGCCTTAGCACAACATCCATCTCGGCGGAGAAGAACGGCAGGAGGTGTCTCCGGCTTGCCGGCACGGTTTATCTCTATCGGGCAGGCAGTAAATAAGCTTCAGTGCTACTTAAGTGGGATTTAGTATCATTTAGGGTTCAAAGTCAGCCCAGCAAAAGCAAGAAAACAACTAGTCCGCCAGGGAAAATTACAGGACGGCCCCGGCGCGCAGCCATCACAGGAACGTGTAATTGGGGTACCCGCGCTCCGGCACCACCTCGAGGCTCGGGCCGAGGAGCAGGCAGTGCGTTTGAGGGCACGCGAAGCCAGTCCCGAGGAGTTCCTCAGCTGGGGCATGACGCAAGAGCGGGGACGGCGCGGGGTTTGGTAAGGGAAGGCACCGAGCGAGCACATCTGCTAGCGGGCGCCGCCACGTGACCCGATCCAAAAGAAATAATAATACAAAAAGGAGATCGAGTTCCGGGGGTTTTCCATCCTTCGCAGAAAATCCGCTCGGATTTGAAATTAAAAATTAAAATAATAATTAAAAACAAACAAGCAGGCCACCCTGCCTTATCACCCCTGGGAAGGGGGAGCGCGGCGTGAATCCCACCAGCCCCCTCGCCAGCCCATGTCAGGAATAGGGGCGATAAAAACAGAGTCACAACTTCTGAAGTGTAGTGATGTTTAGATAAGATCCTTATCTAAGCATTTAACCTCTCCCTTAAATAATGACAGAACCCATCCCTTCCCTCCCACACACACACCAAATCTCATGATAAGGGGAATTACCACAAGAACAGCTTAGAAGTCTTTTGACAAAAGCTTCAGTTCTCCAAGATAACCCACCGAATCCTGAGGGGAAAATACAATTCAGAACGGCTAGAAACCCCTGCCTCCTCTGCTCCATTTTCACCCAATTCACCCAATTCTTTCCTTTGTTATTTTTTAAGACATGCATTCCTTCTTCCCTTGATTTTCTGAAGGGAAACAAAACCCACCAGGCTTTTCTTTAACTGAAGACAAGCCAAGCGAGCCTTTCTCGAACAGCTTTCCATGCTCTCTTTATGAACAGAGAAAGTGCAACACCTGCTTAAGAAATTGTGTAGCACTTCAGGAAAATCCTATGACCCTATGACTTGGATCCCCCCCCGCCCCCTTTTCTTTTAAGGAAATCAACAAGAGCAAAGAATTTCTATCAGGAATGGCTACAAATTAAAAATCAGGCACCAGCAAGCCTAAACTGCCTGAAAAAGCCAGAGAAACAGACTAAGGCACCTCTTTAACGACCGATGCAAAAATATCTGATCTCAATTTATAACCCTTAGCAACTTGTTTTATGTAAAAAAAATTAAACATCATTTTTGATAAAGCTTTTCCAAGAAGTAAACCAGAAGACACACCTGTTTCTCATAGGAAATACATGATCTAGACCAAACCCAGGAAGAAGGCTGAGTCCAAGTGAAGCAGATTTTACAGCTCCAGCTTACCCGGGGGGTTTATTTTCCAGCTTGTCCAACAGAGCAGCTCTGAGGCTGGCCACGAGATAATCCAGAAACAAACCTAGACCAATATTCTGCAGTTTACGTGTTTGTTACATTTCCTCTGTGAGCTTTCCCTTTTACCCATTGTCAACCTGCCTGGCACTGAACCAAGCGCCCTTCACAACAGCTCTCAGTTACCCCTCTCTCATGACTGCAAGAAGAAACGGTAATTCACGTTGAACGTGAAGCTGAAAAATCTCAGGCTCTGATGAAATCTCCCAGTCCTGTGTATGAAAGGCTGCAGAAAAAGATAGAGAACTGCATGCCTCCAAGCAGCAGGAGCTTCCGAAAGGTGGATAACAGAAGGAAATCATCCTAAAGCCACGCAACAAACCAAAATGAACAAGCGAAGCATCTTCTGTCGGGCAGAGAACATCATTTCCGTATCCAGGCAAGGATGCCCATCTCCCGGGATTCTGGCACGAAGTCAAAGTGTGAATCAAACACCGAGATGCGCTCAGCACACAAGCACGCTTCGCTGCCGAGCACAGGTAGCACCGCACCACGAGTTTCTCTCGGCAGCAGCTGAGGCACTCTTAAGAAAGCAGCTGAAGGAAAAGCATCGCATTTATCACAGCATCTGGAGAGTAAGATGGAAGAAGCTGTGACAAGACAGGCAAGCAAGCGCTGCCCTTCCCCGCCTGCTCGGATAGCAAATGCTCCCCTGCCACCGGCGGGGGGAATCCATCATTTTCCTTGCACTGCAACATGGTGGGAAGAGGCAGGGCCTCTGGCACCTCTCCCGAATCAAAGACCGAGCTGTTTGCCAAAACACAGGGCAAGACTCAACTGATGACAAGCTTTTCTCTAAACCTTCGAAATACTGAAGACAGTGGAAAACACAAGCCTCTGCAGACAGCTTATTATACCATTAGAAGCAACCTGGTGGCAGGGCTGGCTTTTTTCTTCCCCCTCCCCGCACTTGGGTTGCTCTGAGAATCTTCCCAAATGTTGCAGCCCTCCTTTTTACACAGCCCAGCTTTTGTTAATCTGCCCTCGATGACTACAGAAGTACCGACAAGCAGCTGCTTATCGCTGAAGTACTCCAGGATGAAATGTTTTACGGACAGCTTGCGTGAATGAGTGTTCTCATAGAGCAAACACCCCATAAAAACAGTGTGTTGTTTTTTTTTTCTTGTACAACTCCACTGATACTCGGCAGTTCTGCAGAGCTTACTGCACCTTTCTGCTGTTTACTGAATTTTTAAGGGATCAAGCTAAGTAAAACAAGCACAGGGGTCTTAAATCCGCACTTGAGCAACTTCAGGATCTTAACTTGATCCTCTGCAGCCATCAGAAGTACAGAGAATCCAGAGCTATCAAAACTTAAGGATGTCCTACATCTGCAGTGAGATGGTGCCAAGAATAACTACAGCTGCTCGTTACTCAGAATGGCAATTGGGCCGTCATCAGTTTAGAGAACTAGATAATTAAGTCAAGTAGAAATGTTTGTGTCAGCCACAGCTTCCCAAGCCTTCTGAAGTCACTTCAGGAACTTCGCTCATCTCTTTTGCTCCCTGAAAGGTAGAATAGATTGACTAGGCTGTACACGGAGTATCTGGGAGCACACTGCCTGGAACAGTTCCCTTCACTGAAGCTGCAAATCCTCCTCAGCTGTCAAACCACTTCAATCCAATCGCCCTGACCACAGTAAATTCCAAGAGCACCCCTCGTTAATTGCTCAACTGCTTCAAAACAACTCGAGGTATTCAAGCAGTGGTACTCCTACATCTATACGGCAAGGAAGCTGTCTTATTTCTCTAAGCGATTAAGTTACTGAAGGTGCCCAGCAGGAAGGATGACGCTTTCTGCAGTCAGAACCAACGTATCAGGGAAGAAGCAAGTCATAGCTACGCAGAGAAATTCCTACTGCACAAGAGTTACACAAGCAAGGTGAAGCCCCAGGGAAAGATGTTCCAGAAAAACTATCCAAAAGGTTCTGATCAGAAGGAAGCGTGCACATTCACTAGCAAAAGACCACCAATGTTTGAAGGGGCATTGCTGTGCAGGCGACCCTTCTCGATCTGCTCTCCAAGGTGTCCAGAAGCCACGTGTCTCTGTCTCCAGCCACCAAAGAGCTCTGGTGTTTTGTATGTCTTGAATCCTCTGTCTTCATCGGCAGCATCTCACCTTCTGTCCATTTCTGCAACCACCGTTTCCAACACCAGCTGACATTCTTACTTCCCTTTCTTGTAGCTCGTCGCCAGGATTACCGTCTTTTGTCAGCGGCCGTGGGGCTCTGTGACACTCCTCTTCTGATGCTTCAACGTAACAGTGCCCAGGCAGAGAAGCATCTCTCACTACACATCATTTTCCTCCTAATTGAGTGCACTGGAGTATATCTTGACAGGATCTGAAGAAGAATGGCAAGAAAAGGGATTACATTACGATCTGAATGGTACAAAAGCTGCTTGTTGCAAATGCAGCTGTTAAACGCAAAGACAGTGCGCTACAGAGCTTATTGTTGGGGCCCATGTCTAATGAAATACATGGCACATGCTCTTAAGAATTTATTGACGTAAGAAGTGATTTATTCTTACTACATATGCTTGGTTTTGTTGCTTGATAAAAACACAGAATCAAAATAACTCGGTGGGAAAAAAAAAGAAAACCCTTTGCAATTATTCAGCAAAAGCTAGTTTTAAGAAAGGAGTTCTAGCATTGTTGCTCGAGCTCCACGTTACAAGCCAGTGTGAAGTTACAGAAGGGCAACTGCAGCCTTCCCCAGGAGCTGGGAAGGCTCCATCCTGGTACACGCGCTTCAGCGACATTAAATTACAACGCCGCTCTCCTACTCGGAGATATTAATTCAGCGTAGGCCTCCCCAAAGCGTTAAGTCTCACTTGCAGCTATGCAGGAAAACGTAACG
This sequence comes from Oxyura jamaicensis, assembly GCF_011077185.1. Lineage (NCBI taxonomy): Eukaryota > Metazoa > Chordata > Aves > Anseriformes > Anatidae > Oxyura > Oxyura jamaicensis. Next base: position 14,318,400 of record NC_048895.1, read on the forward strand.
ATCCTGTCCGTGTGCCTGACAGGTTTCAAGGTGGAGCTCGGAAAGCAGCCTGCTGCCACTACCTGAGAATGAGCTCGGCTAGCTGGGAGCAGGGAAGGAAAATTCTCCTCCAGATGCACATCGGCTTCCAACAACCTGACCCCAACGGAGGGAGCGTGCTCGCTGGCAGTTCAGCAGACAAAGCCACACAGCACCGCTCTCCCTCCAGGCCAGTTCTGCCCTTCGACCTTGCTGGCACACGCTGCCACGGGCTCTATCTTACTGGTCCCGCACGCGGGCTCCAGGGGCAGCTCTGGTGTTTGGCTGGCAGAGCAAGGGGCAGGGTCTCAGACCCGGCCGCCGCAGAGCTTTTCCTGAGCGAGGATGGATGATTGGCAAAGCACACACGCTGCAATTCTCCCCATCCTACCTGCCACTTATGACAGGTTCATTATGTTATGGGGCCTTTATCTAAAGGACTAAACGCCCTAGCTGAGATGACTTGTACCCATGTAAGTTAGTAAAACACCCTGTTTGGCTTCTCCACTAACGAAGAAGCCATTAAGAAAACAGCTTGATGTTTTTGTCTGCCATTTAGTTCCCCTGTAACTCAAGTATTTGGCTGTTCGGTGAAGCAGGTGACACGGACAGGTTCTCCATTTCTACAGGGACAGGAAGCAGCAGCAGCCTGCGCTTCTGGAGCACCCTGGGCAATAGCCTGAGAGAAGATAAGAAACAGGTGGCGACCTCATGAAGAGCTGAGGTTAAGAGTTAACATCTGCTAGGCAGTTGTGCATTTGAGTGTCAAGTCTCCAGAACTAACTCCACATCACTCCGGCTCTCCCCCAGCCCACAGCAGGGAATGGTGCCCAACACAGCGAAACCAAGACAACGTACCTTGCAGGGCCAGTTTGTCATCCTCTGTAGCTTGTCACCATCGGCCTTCTTCGTTGACTTCAGACTCCAGAATTCCTCGTCTCCTTTTTGCCCAAGCCATTCATCCAAATCCTTCATCAAGCATCTTTAATCCAGGGTGGCTCCACGTCTGCCTTGCCCACTGGGATAACATCTTGTGCTTCAGATGCAGAGAGCAATTCCAACATCTTCGCTCATTTTTGCCTTGAGATCCTCAGTCTACATCCTCCTCCAGTACTCAGTGCTGAGCCCAGCTCTGAGTCTGATGAATCTCTGCTACTCCACAGGATAAAACAACCTCCAAAGGAGCGAGCTCATGCTATTTTGACACCTTGGGTGGCTCCACTTTCCCCCAGGCTCCAGCTGGGTGCTTGCAAGCAGCACGAGGAGCAGCCAGGTGGACAATTGGCACAGAAGTTTTTCAGAAAGGGCCTATGAGGGACAGGCCGTTAGCACCACAAGCTATGGATGAGACAAGCAAGAAGACTCGCAAGACGTGGATGAAAACACACCGTCGGAGACCTCAAAGAGCACGCCCGGAAAAATGAGGCAAGAGGAAATTAGGAAGAAATACTGTACCAGCACGACTGCAGCACTTGAGACTTCCAACCCACATTGGGAGATGCAACAGTTCAGTCAGCCCTAGGAGCAAGTGCTTTGAGCAAAAGTCACCTTTAACCACGAGAGCTACATAGACTTGTATAACATCGCCGTGTCGCGCTAGGAAAGTATTGAGCTCAGCCTGAGCAGCAGCAGCAGCCACCTCCAGCCCTTCAGACCTTCTGCTTTTGAGCTTCGGGTGCATGAGTGGAAGAGGAGCCCCCCCCAAAACTCCACTCCTGAGGAGCCCCCCACACCCCCATCCCCACCCCGAGGGCAGCCAACCTTCCCCGCTGGGTCTCGGGGTGGGGTGGGGGGGCTCCAAGCCCCCTCAGCACCCCCCCAGCACCGTGCCCGGCCCCCTCCTCCCCGCCGGAGCCCCGCGGCCCGCTGACAGGCCGTGCCCGGGCCCTCACCAACCTTCTTGAGGGCGGGCACCAGCAGCCCCCGCCACTTGGGCGCGTTCTCCTCGCTGAAGAACTCGTAGAGCAGCGGCTGCGCCTGCATGGTGCCGCCGGGCCCGGCCCGCCGGGGGCCTCGGCCGGGCGGGGCAGCCCCGGGGACGCTAGGCCGCGGCGGGAGGGAGGCAGGGAGGGAGCGAGCGAACGGGCGCCCCCCCCCCCCCCGGGCGCTTCACCTCACGAGGAGGCCCCGCGGCCTCCCGCCGCCTCCTCCGCCGCCGCCGCCACCGGCGGCAGGCCCGCAGCGGCGGGGGGAGGCGGCGGAGGCTGCCGCATCCCCCCCGCACGGGGCCGCGGGGGGGGGGGGGGGGGGGGGGGGGGGGGGGCCCACGGGGGGGGGGGGGCCACGCGGCGCGGGGCCTCCTCCGCCGCCGGGGCGGGGTCGGGAGCGCGAGCGCCGCCGCCGCCTCCCCGCGCCTCCGGGCTCCGCTCGTCCGCCGCACGGCTGGAGGCCGCGGCGCGTGCGCGCAGCCCCCGCGGCCCAGCAGCCTCTCGGCGGGGGCCTCCGCCCCGGCGGCGTGACGTCACGCGGGGGAGCCGCCTCCCCGCGCGCGGGGCGCTGTGGGGGTGGCGGTGGCGGAGCCCCGTCAGGGAGCGCGGGCGGGGGTTGCACGGAGGTCGGCCCTGGCCGCGGCTGGGAGCGGTTACACAAACGCCCCAGCTCAGGGCCGTGTCCACCGCCCTGGGGAGCCCGTCCCAGTGCCCGACCCCCCTCTGGCTGCAGCACCTTTCCCTAACCCCCAGCCTGACCCTCCCCTGTCCCAGCTCCATGCCGTTCCCTCGGGTCCTGTCGCTGTCCCCAGAGAGCAGAGCTCAGCGCCTGCCCCTCCGCTCCCCTCGTGAGGGAGCTGCAGGCCGCCATGAGGCCTCCCCTCAGCCTGCTCTGCTCCGGGCTGAACACACCAAGGGACCTCAGCCACTCCTACATCTTCCCCTCTAGACCCTTCACCATCTTCATAGCCCTCCTTTGAACTCTTAACTTCCACCTCCTTACGTTCAGGCACCCCAAACCACACACAATGCTTGAGGTGAGGTCCCTCCCCTCAACCAGCCAACAATGCCGTGCCTGATGTGCCCCACAATGTGCTCAGCCCCTTTGGCTGCCAGGGCACACAGAGTCAGCTTGCCATCGACCAGAGCCCCCGTACTCCTTTCCACAGGGCTGCTTTCCAGCCTCTCATCCCCCAGACTTTCCAGATGAATCTGGCACTTGCTCTTGTTGAACTTTGCATGTTTGGTGGCTGCACGGCCCTCCGATTTGTCATGATCTCTCTGCAAAGCCTCTCTTCTCTGGCAGGAGTCAACAGCTCCTCCGAATTTAGCATCATCCGCAAACTAACTTAGTATATATTTGAGTCTGATCCGCTTCAGAGTGAGTTGTGCTGGGGGAGTCAATCCCCAGCAAGCATCAACACGTATCCTGCTCACAATGGCCCCGAGGCCTTGCTGCCTGCAGGCACAGCTGGGCTCCTCACAGGCACAAGGGGACAGGTCCCATTTTGGGGTGTCTGGAGACGGTGAGGCAGCGTTACCGTGCCCCGGGGAGCTCCGTCGCCTGTCATTAGGAAGATGCAGGCATCTCACACGGAGCGAGGTCAGCGTTCAAGCAGCACAAGAACAGCCTCAGGGGTAAAAAGTGGAAAAAAAAAGGGGGGGGGGGGGCAGAAAAAGCAAAGCTAGAACATAAATGATGCCCCTGTGGCGTGAGCAGGACAAAGTCCATGGTGGTCAGCGGGGCCTGGCAGGAGGGGAAGCAGGGCAGAGAGAGGAGGAGGAGGCTGGAAAGCACAGGCCAATTCGTTGTGCTCTGTTCTGCAAGGTGAGGAGCCAGGGACAGCCTGAGGACCAGAGGAGAATACAGTGTGCTGCTGCTGGGACCACAGAGAGGGAGAGAGATGTGGAAACGTTTGCAGGTTGCTGGAAGGATGGTTTAGGGCCAGCTTTCTAGCTGGAAGGAGAGCGAGGTACCCACACAGATTGTTTGGCCAGAGACTGCGGAGTCTCCTTTTTGTTTCAAGGGCTGGTCACGCAGACACCTGTCAGGAATGGCATGCACGTTGGGAGGCTCACTTAATTAGTGTTTGTGAAGTGCTCTGAGGACAGGAGATGGTCTCGAGACGCTGAGCAGCACTTCAGCATATAATGGATGGAGCTTCTCAGAAAGAGACGTCTTCACCCTGCAGCTCCGCCTCTGGCGCTTCTCTGCCAGACAGATCCTGCTGTCTGAAGGAGTCAGACTTCTGCTTTGAACGCGCTGGGACCACGATGAAAGGAGGGGGTATTCATGTCTCAGAGCTGTTTGCTTGGCCTAGCAGGCTGCTGGCACATTCAGGGACGCCATCTCAGCACCTCGCAGGCTGGTGCGCTCACCACCGTATGGTGAAAATTCAGTCTGTCAGCGTTCAAATCCCGAGGCGTAACACCTCAGCTGCTATCAAATATGCGCAGCACTGGGTGTAGAATTAGGCTTGTGCCCTACTCACCAGCCCTTCTATGGAGATGAAGGCCCCAGGTTTTTGGTCTAAGGCTCATAAATACCAGTGAATGGCCTACAGCATCTCAATCCTTCAAACAGAAGGGCACTGGGAAACACGAGATACACATTTAGACACGTCAGAAGTTTGGCGAGGCCAGAGACACCCCAGGTCAGAGCTGTTCCTCCACACAGATCCATCAGTACCAGCTGATTGCCTTCTTACTCCTTGCTCCCAGTGCCCGTTTTAAAATCCCCTTCGGCTGATGCTGGGGCCTGGGCAGGAAGGAAATCCTGTCTCCCACCTGAGCATCCGGTATTGCCCAAGCAGGCATGACTCGGGCTGTTGGCATAAGGCTGTGGTTGCTTGCTCGGCTTTCCTTTCTGCAAAGGAGCTGAACAACCCCGCTTCTCACTTCTCTTCAGGAAGCTCAGTTTGAGGTGAGACCTAACCTCAGCCCCGGCAGTGCTCAGAGCTTTGTGCCAGGTTGGCGAGTGCTCTATTGCTCGGCCACATCGCAGTGCACTTCCCCATGGTAGCAGCAAGGACCGATAGCTAGAAGCCAATGATAGCAGCCAAAGTGGAAGAGGCTGGGAGGAGGGACAAAAAGGGAAGCCACTCAAGGTGCCAGAGAAGCTGTGTGAGCTAGCTGTAGGCAGACGCCTTGCTATAAGCTCATCTGGCCTGCGATTTGTGTTCCTGGCTCTGGCCACGCTCCTTTCAGCCAGCCACACACACATTCTGATCCCCCTCTGACATCAAGGTAGGGGCTTTGGAAACTCCCAGCGAGGGGGAAGCTTTCTGCTTGTGGCAATTGCAAATGTAACAAAGGAGACTTTTTGCTCATCTGGGCTCCTGGGCTAAGCACAGGGCAGGCACCAGCTGAGCAGCTCTATTCTGCAGGAGAGCCAGCTCTGCAGCACAGACCCCCATTCCTGCAACAGAATAATCCCTCAAAGAAGCAGGAACCCTTCCCTTCTTCCTCTTACTCCAGGCTGGAAAGCAGCACATGGGAACCAAGTTGTCTTGGCTGTGACAGTAAAGTTGAGACAGCCTGTCCTAGCACAACAATCCCCTTCCCACTTCCTTGTCCTCCTTGACTTTGGTGATCAATTCCAGCTGCATCCCAGCATGCGTCTTTGTACCAAAAACGCTCAACCAAAATAAAAACCATCTTCCCTAAGCTCCTGTTGCCTGTAGTTCAGCAGTGCCCCAACAGCCCCAAACAACAATCCAGTGGGCCCAAGCTGCTGCAGAAACCTAATAGGAGGAAGTAAGTTTAGGGAGCTCTCCCTTGAACATCAGCCGTGCTGTACTTGGTTAAAATTTTGCTACTTTTTGCATGTTGAAGTGAAGAATAGTCCAGAGGAGGGAGGATGGAAATCCCCCCTTGAGCAGCAGCAGTACAAATTTGCTGTGAAACACCCAGAACTTCTCGCCTTTTCTGAGAATTCAGCTTCTCTGCAGCAGGGCTGGTGTCACCACCTCTCCCACAAGGCGTAACTGAGGTTCGGGGCAAGGCGAGAGACGGGGCCAGCAGAGCCAACAACTCAAAGGCACAAAAACAACCCTGCTGAAAAAATAAAGATCAAGTTTTGCAACCAACAGAGGTGCACTTGGAAAAGGAAATAATGGAGAGAGGGCAAGTTACTGTAAGAAAAAAAAAGTTGGCATTTGGAAAGATGTGCCTAAAACACAGGTATTTTTTGTCTAAGGGGAAGCAAGAGTAATAATACCTACCCCTCCAGTGCTAGTCGAAAGTCAGCAGAGCTCCAGCAGCCTGATCATTCATACATTCAGAAATGCCCAGCTTCTGTGTTTGGCACAAACATTTAATAGCAGAATTCAAGACTCAGTATGTTCCAGCAACAGATTTTAGTCTTATGTGGAAATTAGTGCAGGTGGTAATCTACTTGTACAACAACATGTTAAAAAAAGTTTATTTTACATTATATACATTAGGGAACATATTTCAAAGCATTACCAATCACAACAATAATGCAGGCCATAAATCACTTTAAATTTAGTTTGTTTTTAGTGTATATTATCACAATAAAATATAAAGAACATATACAAAAAAGGAGTCAAATGTGTGCATTTTGCTAAAACTTGGCATTTACATACTCCATTGGAAAATAGCAATCAAAAATACTTCTGATCAAAACTAAGTTCCTGTGATGCGTAGTAACCATTGTATTGTTTGAATGAGGTAGTAACTAAATTATTTTGGCCATGTGTTAACATCCTAAATTGAAAAAAAAAGTGTGAAAATGGTTATAAGGCCAAAAAAAAGTCAAAAATGACAACATCTTTGAGCCATTTCCACAATGTGGAATGTTGCTGCTTTTCATTGTGATATGAAACTATTTTAAGTAAGATGAACAGTAATACTAATTTTTATCATTGTATACACTAAGAATTCAAACACCTGTTGCAGTGTTACAGGAAGGTACCACTAGTCTGGGATTGACACCCATCCAGGAAGTATTGTTTTCAAGCATAGAGAAGTAATCGTAAAGAGTTTTAATTAAATATAAAAATACAGGTGTTTAACTGGTTTGTTTCACAAAGAAAACTACCCGAGTAAACTTAAGGGAAAAAAAAAAAAAGGAACTTTGAAGCCCAAGTCATATCCACAAAGTCACAGCTTACCTTTGTGACTAAATACATCACATCTCAATACGTTGTGCAAACATGAACACCAGTGTGTTGCATCAAAATTAAAACAAGATTGTAATTTGATTACAGCCTTGGTTACAATTTCTAAAAGTTAGGATTTATTTGTATTAGTAAATTACATATAATAAAATACAATAGTGTTGTTAAATGAACTATATTTGTTGCTAGCATCCCACTTTATAATAAACACACGACAAGTCTTTAAAATAGTACCCCGATTTCATTTTTGCATCCTCAGTGACTTTTACATCTGTACAGGTAAGACACTTGTACTTAACAGGAGGACTACTATCTACAGAAAGTCAGTGTAGGTCTTCAGCACGAAGTTTCACTGAAAAATACTGCATATGTACAAAGATTACATAACAGTAAGTTAAGCACTTCTGTGGTATCTTAATGCTTCTGTGTCCATACCACAAACAACTCTTGTCTTTCTCTCATGCCACAATAAATTATAAAGTAACTGAAGTCGGGTTACTGCAGCTTTTGTGCAATTTCAGCCAGCCATGATCGCTGCAGCAGGAGTGCTATTTGTCATGGTGAGCCGCCGTGCGCTGTTCTCAGTAACTGTTCTCGTGCCCTGCCAGGATATACAAATTGCTGTTGGCTGTTGGGTTGTCTGTCGGCCTACTCTCCAGCACCACGACCCTAAAATGAAAGTAGAACAGCAACAAAGTCAAGTCAACCTTAGTCTGCCCCTGGCCATTGGACGCAATAGATGACCAAGGTCCACTCTTCTGTGACCGATTTTAGCCTTTCCCTTAGCCCGTGTAAGCTATCAACAATCCCTACATGGACAGAAACTTCCTGCCAAGTCCCAGAGACACAAAGGTTTGTGAGCTGAGAGAATTCTCCAAGAAAGCATCATTATCTGCAGATTTTTCTCTTGTATTCTTTTCTTGCCACCCACTTTTGGCCAACATTGGAGACAGGACTCAGGGTTAGCTGGGTCTCTACTACCACTGCAAAGACCATACAGAATATCCTACATCAAAGGAGAGAAGTCAGCAATCCTAACACCGTTTCACAAACCATTTGAGATGTTTAATCAGCCAAGAACTGCTAAAACTCCTCAATGGACCAAGGTGTACTGAATTCTTCTCCACAAACAACCCTCCGAAGAGAAGGTAGGCTGTGAGAAATCCAAATCCAGCTATTGTGGATTCACCCCAAAAAAGGTTGCTTGCTTCAAAACTAATGCTCTGCCGAACGTGCTCCACGAAGGGAATGACACCTCCTGCCACGAGGGATTCCTGGCTCGCTGGGAGAAAATAACATGCCAGCTTTCATCACATTGATGCCAGGTTTCTTGGCTTCTCAGAACCCCAGTTCCTACGAACTGCCTAGGAAGTGACGTGTTACTGGCAAAGGTTTCACAGCTCAAGCACAAAATACGACAGACCTGCAACCAAAACGAGGTCTGAGAAATCTGCAGTTAGACTTTATTTAAGTGTCAAGTCTTTAAACGTGGTCTCAGATTTGGGAGACTGTTAGTGCAGGATGGAAATAGATGGAATAGCGCTGGGAGAAGAGGACATTTTTCTCCAAGGCAATGATTTGCAATGCCATGTTCCATTCTGAAGCCAGGCTCGTTTTTAAATTGAGCTGTGCTCTCTCTCAACAACTGAGAAGTGACACAATAAAGCTGAGCTCCATGCACACCTCACTGGCACAGGGAGAGTAAAACCCTCAGGTCAGAGATGAGTATTGCTTACAATTACTCATTACCAAAAAGCTACCAGGTATCACATGTAAGGGAGAATCCTCAACCCCCAGCCAGCAAAAACTGCCACGAGGTAGGTAGCTGACAAAGCCACAGCACCATTCAGTGCCGCTGATGTTCACGGTAATTACAGGGCTGCACACCAAGCTTGGGCAAACAGAACACGAGGAAAGCCTCTGGTTGCTGTGAAGCTTATTGGTAGTTCCACGATGCAACAAGAAAGCGTGTTTCCTGCAAGTGGCATAAGACAAATGATTCTCCAAAATCAAAGTCTGGCTTTGCACTGCACACAAGTATGTTACTGGTGAAACCACCATGTCAGCACGCGCTCCCCAGAAGACAGAACATCTGCTGCTTTCGTGGCTGTTAAAGAAGTACAAAGTTCGAGAGCAGGGCAGAGAAAGTTGAGGAAGTCAGTGACGCTCCTAAAATAGCCGTGACTGACTGGGCAGGCTAATATCTGATGGGTCAGACAGACACAGCATTTGTGTCCTGCAAAAGAAACACCAAAGAACAGCTACGCTAAAAATCAGAAAGAGCTCTTCAAGACCTGGGCTGTCCTGTTGAGAGGACAACCATTAGAGCTCCTTCCTGAGGGAAAAAGCGAGACATCTGATTTATTTATTTAACTCCTCAAGAGGTAGATACTGATGAGCTACTGCAGCAGGGCATCTGAAAGTAAAGATTTCAACAAATTAAAAGAATTACGGTGCAAAAAGGAAGACACTCCTGGAGACTGTAACTGCAGCCACGTACAAGCTTCCTACCGCTGCTGAGTACTTCTAGAAGCCCAAAAACACTTTCAGATTTTTTTCTTTGAAGAAAGAAGTAAATTTAAAAGGCTGAAAGGTGGACACGTACATAAAGGAATGAGTAAGATAGCTAGAAAAGGAATCGCAAGAAACAAGCAGAAAGAACTTCCACAAGGTAGGAGGAAAACATTATTCTATTTTAGCATGCCATGCTCGCTTCTCTTCATACCTGTCAGATCCCAGAAGCCTGAATATCCTTGTATTATCAGAAATTTCTTGTGTGATCTAGACAAAAATAAAACAAGTATTTACATGTTAAGTACACCTTTTTCTTTTTAAAATCAACCTAGAGAAAAGAATTGACTATGACTGATGTTACCCATTTATTGCTCATTTAGGGTAGCGAGAGAGTTCAATGCAACTGTCAGTCTTGAATGAGATTTAAGTGGTTTTTGGTGGTGGTGGTTTGTTTGTTTAAAGTCCTGCCGTGTTATGAGAGTTCCTCTGGTAGCAACTGCAATCAACAGGCTCAGCACAGCACCTGAACTACTACCTGAGCACAATTCTCTTTACAGCCATGACTGATACAGGTACCTGTGAAGGTGTCATTTGTCTCACCCTACAGCAGACATTTGAAATGGGTCAGTTAAGTGACACGAAATGCCTATGCATTTGGTTGAAATTCTGAATCACAATACCGATGCAAGTTCATCTTCTGAAAACCTGAACAAGGGAACAATTGAACTTGTGGCACTTATGCCCACTGTGTAAGAAAATACGGTATTTTGACATTTCAGACTAGTGCAATAGAGCTTGGTACACTGCTGGTGAATTGTATTTGAGAAACATCTTTATGATGATACGAATGCCAAAGAAAACAGCACGTTATTAAAGTCAACCAAAGCGCACTGCATACTCCAAAGGATATCAAGTCACACTGTGAAAGGGAAGCAGTATTTACAAAGATCCCTTTCTACACAACCGCATTTCACGTTTTTGAGGACCGAAGAGATTTTTCTCTCCTTCCCAGATCTTAGCAGCATTAGCTGACTTCGTGAATTCACTTCTGGCACAGCAAACTCACAAAAGAATTTTAATTCACATCAGCAAAGTTCCCCACTTTAAGAAAGTTACTTCCTGCTTGCTGTGGGGCTGAGCCTGTACATTTTGGCCCAAATTCCGAGAGTCTTGTCTCAGAATCCAGATAGTTCCTTGTTGTTTCATTCTTCCCAATCAATCAAATCAAGCCACTGTGGAATATCACAGCTGAGGAATGAAAAGGTGAAGCAACTTCACAAGTAGGTGAAATTATCCTCAATTAGACCGGCTAATATTACACTAGACAATCTCCACTAACAATGTCTTCAAAGATAAATGTGCTGCAAAGTTAGGCTGGCCATTTTTATTCATTTTTTTGTAATTACCTTAGCACATAGTACAAAAAAATGCACAAAGTAATGAGTGTACCAGCACAGCCAGGAGAGGTAAGGAATTGAAAAACGCTTGACACCTTACCCTATATATGTTCTATGGAAAAAAAAGTACGTTTTGGGTGGCTTTCCTTCTGACAACAGCTCAGTTCTGCCGTCTGTTCTTCATTTAGGTGCTGGCTTTGGCTTGACAACAACAAACCAAGATGACAGTGCTCCTTATGGTTTCTATAAACAATATAAAGCATCCATTTGTGCTGCAGCACTCTGGGGCACGTCCTCTCACAACTGGATCAGAGCTACTGAGTGCCAATGGGTGGAGTAATACGCTGAGACTCGCAGAATGCTGCTAGCAGCAGTCTGGAGTTGGAGAAGTGCCTAGCAGCGTCATCTCCTCCTCACGGTCTGTGCTAACAGCAGGGGTGCTGCAGCTCAACGTTATGAGTTCTTGGGAAAATGACAATCACGCCCGATGATCAAACATGCACAAACGCCACAAAAAGCATTTGTAAATTTGGAATTAAGAAAGCAGCCTGACTCCAGTCTCTGGTCCAACTTGCCACAAAGAGCAGAACTACTGTCAGCACAGATAAGGTCAGCTGTGGCTCTGTGCAAATAAATGGCGTTGTGTAACAGCGTGGTGTATCTAAGTTTGGCATGGTGTGACTGTACGTGTACATTAAAACACAACTAGTCATAATGAGCTCAATCTCTCAGCAAATGTGACCCTGATGAAACAGCTGGTTAAGTCTGTAAGCAGTCTTTAACAATCAAACTAAAATACTCAGGAAAATTCTGCAAAGCATAGTGTTTTCACTAACACCTGGTTGCACAAAGTTTGCAGCAGGGAGTCGTAAAGGTTTCACCTTTATGGTCAGACCTATGGTTTGACCCAATTTTTAGACACTGTTGAAGTGGCTGAAAAAAGGGACTGTACAGAAACTGTAGAAATCAACCTTTACATCAGTCTCTTGAGATGGAAAATAATTCTAGTGAAAATGAGCACTAAAACATTCAAAGGACTCCAAAGCCTAGTAAACATGGAGGATACAAAAAAAAAACACCACCACAAACAATGGGCAACTCATTCAACACTTAAAGCTCAGCACTGGAGCATGCAACTACTGGCAAAACTCAAATTCTGGTATCCACCTTGAGAGGCTAAGGAACTACTGAGGTTGGTCTTCCAAGCAGTTTAAGCTGAAGACGATGAATGTAACCAAGAATTAGGCTTGGATACATTTTACGGCATCACCGCCAGGTCTCTTGTTGCTTTCTACGTTAGACTTGACAGTGACTCCTGGTACAGCTTCGTATCAGCCGTGGCCTTGCAACATTCCAGCTCAGCTCACTTCGCAATTAGAGAAGGAGCACCACTCTATTATTTCTGATCAGTTCATGAAGCTTCCTTTCAAAGGTGTGTGGCCCATCTAGCAGAAAAAAATCTCAACTGTGCCAGTTTGTTTGGCTAGATTCTCCACTGCTCCCCCCTACACGTGCAACGTGGGCATCTTATCCCACCAAATTACAAGGACAGTATCCCCAGCTCAGCTACTTGATGCAGTGTTCCACCAGGGAAGGAATAAAGGGTTCTTGGCTCTCAATAAATATTATAACATCTAAGGTTTCCTTCTTTGGAACAGCAAGTTTAATTAGTTTGTAGCTTCTGAGATACACTTGGAATGAGACTTCAGCTTCCAGGTCTCATGTTAGGAAGTTACTGAAACATTTTACTCTTTTCATGCATTTGTCTTGAGCTTGACGTATATTAAAAACTAGAATTCGAAGCAAAATGCAGTACTCACCTCATTTGATCTAAAACTCCTTCCTTGCATTCCATGTTTCCAGAACGCTAACACGCTGTCCTGTAGACAGACTAGTAACAAAGAACACTGGAATCAGTTTTCAGGCATAATGTCAGCACTTCCAAGGCCAAAAGCATATGGCTGCAATTTCAAAATTTGTACATAAACATTTTATTGTATTACGTTTATGCATACAGAATTGATTTATTTAAAGAGCAGGGCTTAAAAATTTTCTCACCCAACTAGGAAAAGGCCTTTCTGTCTAGTATTTAGCCCTAAAAATGGTCCTCTCGTGAAAAAGGAAACACCTCCCTGTTCTAATACTTGCTGAAAATATACATTGACTTTTAGTATAAAAAGTTACAGGCATACTGCAGTGACATCTTTCAGTCACCAAGCATCTGTTGGTTAATAGGGTCTTTACGCAACAGCTGAGCAGAGCTTTACGGAAACCTCTACTTCCCAGCCTTTCCCGTCATCACACAAACAGAACCACAAGACAGATACCTGCATTCTAGCCCTGTGAAAGGAAATGGGTCCGAGGTCTTCCTCAAAGACAGAGGGACAAGCATGTAGGTCCCCAGGAACAGGACAGAAGCAGCTCATTTGTGATGAGCAGAGGTAGGGCTACAGCATGTGCAGAGGTACTACCCACAGTGAGCAACTTCAAGTCCATTTACTCCTTCCTTTCCCCCATTCCTAACCAACAACAGCCATAAAAAAAATGTTTTCCATGGCAGCGGTTTTTGTCCTTTCCTCTGAGTTTGTGTTTGAACTACCTGAAACTTTTAAGCATCTCCTCAGGAAGAAATCCCTCCACCCCCACACTATTTTTGTTCTCATTATTCTTCCTCCTCTGGTGCTACCCTCCATCTGTGCACCGATCCTTCCTTGTCCCTCTCTTCCCACTGGAGCTCCGAACCATTTCTTCTACACAACTCCTTCCCCTGATCACCTAACCTTGGGTCCCCCCTCTCATCCACTCCACAGACTGGAACTAAAACTGCTTTTGCCTTCCCAACAGTACAACCCTCCACCCACTCCCAACTCTGCAGAGCTTCCCCGTTCAAACTCAGCCTTCTCCTGCCCTGGTGCCCTCACCTCTTCCCTACCCTAATTCCTCCAAACTCTTTACAATCACTGGGAGATTTGCTAGGGCAGGGTGAGGATTTTCTCCCTCTCTATTCAGTAAGCTTCTGTATCCTGTAGATGCTTCGGAGACCATGAAAGCTCACATACAATGCAGTTTCCAGCCTTTTGGTTTGAGGCTACAACAGAGAAAGGGCTGCCCCCTCGTCTGCTGCTCTGATTGTGAGAGTTAACTTCCTCAGGAGTTTCACAAGTTCAAGTTTTCAAAAGCATGTGATGTAATTCAGGTATGTAACCACCTGAAAACTAACAAGATGGATGTATTCTGTCTTTCACAAATCGAATTCAGATTCTTTACATAAACAATGCCAGCTGGTAAGTGTGAAATGGACTGCATGAACACACACGCAGAATGAATTGGCCATTCCTGAGTCACAGAATTTAAGCGGGCTGCATTAAGGCTTTCCTCTACAGACTAAAGGTCTCCATCATATTGCCAGACCATTTAGTCTCATCAGGGAAGACTCCCGAGCTATTGTTCCCAGAGAAGCATGTTACGCAGCGTGCTGAGCCTTTTACTAAGTCTTCGAGCTTAAAGTGAGCATGAGATAATGTTTCACATGCCAAAAGACTTGACAGCAAGTCATTCTGTATTGTAATAGTAAATAATCTAATCAAATATTCAATACTAATAATGAAAACCAACTTACCTATTGATTCAATCTGGAAGTCAAACGTGAGCTCTGATGACAGCTTGCGGCTGGATTTTAACCTGCCTTGCAGATTCACTATTTTTATGCAGCCTAGACAATAAATAGGATACATCAACCAACAATTAATCTTCAGCATATGACCTAATCTGAAGACATATAGTATGCATGTGCATGCATATGTATATATTTAGTTGATACTGAAACTTACAATCCAAACACACCAAAATGGTATCTCTCTCCAGCTGTGTTACATGTACAACACTTGTCTCTGTAGTGTCTGTAAAAAAATGACAGCGTTAGTTTGTAACCTAAGCTACCGTGAATTTGAAACTGAAGTTCTAGAGGTTGAGACAATTTAATGGGTTAGTGTGTTTTTAGCTACTTAAAATAATCATCTTACCAGTGACATTTCTCTTCTCTTAGAAAGGCATGTCCACTGATCCAACTTGTTGACTGTGATGAGAAAACTGAAGCTGTAATATTATAAAGTATGGACTTAATCCAGCCTTTTTTGAGCCAAGTCACAAAAGCAAACTCGTGTACACTGTTGTTCTTTTGTTCGCCATTGGTCTCATTTAATATTACTGTTGCAAAAAACGCATACATCTGAGACTGTTCACATGAAATCTGAATGCTGTTTCAGTCCGTTTTCCTTCTGCTGTTATTTCTAAATCTTGCTAGGGACCTTTATAATTACAACTTAATTCTTGCTGCTCTTTTTAGACTTTCCACCCCCAGATATTAGAAACTGGGGGACAATTTCCTTCGCCAAACTTTGAAAGGAAGGGTTACCTTCCTTTCTTCTGGGTTACAGCTGCAGCAGTCCTCATCACAGCAAATGGGGATCTGGCCCACAAGTGATCAGTGGACATGTCAACTCAAAAGAGAAGTGTAGTTTGGTCCATTTGTTTGCTAACTTTAGAATTACACAAAAAGCAGCTCTTACTAACTCAGCACTGCTGCCTGTGATTCTGTAGGCATTCTTTCATACACAAAATAGAAACTCAATAAATCTGTTAGAGCTGAGAAATTAGAGCATGTTACCGAAAACACATAATAAATTCCATGGTTCCGTTGAGAACCAAAACACTCAAGGATGGTGACAGAAATGTGCTCCTTGAGATGGCCTCTCCATCTCTTTTTTGCTGTTTGGTGTCTTGGAAGGTATACTTTAATGACCTTAACCAATTTCAAATGCGTGATCTTAAACAACAGTGGATATAGCCATGATGAAAGCATGCGACAGGAAGACTGGAGGATGCACACCTGTGCAAACACTTCATGTAATGTGGAAACATGCACTTCACTGGCTGAAGCTAACAGGAGAGGGATGGGAAGGGTAGAAAGCAAGCCCCTGCACTAAGTCTCTGACAGCTAATTATCTGATAAACACATTTTTTAAAAGAATTCACCAACAAATGCCAAATGTCAAACAAACAAAAAATGTGACCATGCGGTAAACACTTTCCTCATTTAAAAAAAAAAAAAATCTGATTGCATTATCGCCCTCCGGCCAGCAGAGGACAGGAAAAAACCAATACAACACAAGGGTTTAAATTAGTGTTAAATAAATAGAAGAAAACAACACAGACACAATAAGGGAAGACACAAATGACTCAAGGAAGCTGAAGAAATATATTTCTGGAAAGCACAATGCAGTGTTAAATTACCAACATTAAAAAAAAAAAAAAGGAACTGGGAAGGGATTACTATTCTTGTATTTACAGACTGATGCAGACAATATTGAAAGAAGAATGACAACAAGATGTTACGGTTCAAAGAATTTCCCTTCAGCATGCTATTTTTATTGACTCTACTGGAGTCACAGTCACATAAATATACATGAGCTTGAAAATAAAATGCACCAGCTCTGATGCACTAAGTGCATTAATTGGCCATCCACTGATCACTTTGGTTTTGTACCAATTCTTTAAGCTGTGTCAGTCTGACATATCCTTTTCAGCAGCAAGAAAGTCAGCAGGCATCTTCCCAAAGGAAGCTGCTACTCAGTGAATTCCACGGTACACAATTTGAATTCCACTGTATCCAATTAGCCAGATTCATACACACTTGTGTGCCAGCACAGGGCAACGTCCAAATTCACCATGGATCAACAAGGACTCTATGGCTGGTAATAACAAAGTTATTTACTGCTTCTAAACCCTGCAAGCTGTAATGGGGGTTGGCTCACTACTGTACCTATGTTTAGAGAGATCCTTGCAACTCTAGGAAAAGATTTCTTACCACATTTCCTTTGCAAGAGTTTCTACTGTTGCACCAGAGGTGGCCTCTTAACTTTTACAGCACCCAGACCAGTGACGGACAGGTGCTTGGTTCCCTGCTGCTAGTGGTTGTAGTTCTTTTCCCATTCCATAAACATCGAAACAGAAACATGCTCCCTCCCAGCAGGAGGCTGACAACACCACTTCTGACCTTACTGCCTTACTGCAGGAGAGCCAAACCACACTTACAGTGATTTTGAAAGAAATAGCTCAGAGAGTAATTCTATTAAAATCTATTAAATAAACAGAAGTCGTAGTGCCAGTGTAAAGCACAGAACAGCACAGTGGCTAAAAGTCAATTACAGACTTATTTATGGAAATGCAAGAAACCACAACTCCATCCTTGAGACTGAGCGTAACAGGAGTCCAATTGGTTCAACAGTAGAAACATCTTTAAAAAAACAGCAAGGGTGCATATACAAGCAGGGACATCCAGATACCCCTTTAAACAAAACAAAACAAAACAAAAAAGACTTATGATAACTTAGCTTTAATGATTTAACCATTAGTTTTGTCAAAGGAAACTACCTTTCTAGTACTTCAATTCTAATAGAAAAGGAAGGAACACTTCTGAATGCAATCATGACAGCATGCACAAACCTGTTTCTGTAAACCATGAAGAGGTAGAATTTGGGTTGACAGTCTCAAACTTCACCACCTGATTGAAGTCTCTTCCTCTACTGACACCGACACAAACTAAAGGGAATTCCTGCTCTGGGACTACCAGCATTTCAAACAATCTCAGTGGACAAGGTACAGGAAAATCTATGTGCTAGATTAAGAAACAAAAATACATATTAGAAGGGAAACAAGTTTAGTTCACGGCGCTATTAGCTATTTAAACCATATAGTAACTTTTATTTTGTATATTTTATAAGACTTAGTTTACTTCTTTGGATAACAGTATTAGGTAGATACAGAAAGCCCGAGTTAAGAAGATTAGAAAGCCTTCATGCCGATTTGGTTGAAATAGATGGGATGCCTTTCATCATGTATGCTCTGTGCTGCTGCTCACAGAGGACGAGAGTGCTATACCCCAGATTGTCCTCCTTAGTCTCTAAGCCATTGATTGCTTCCTAGGCTGATCAAGTCATAGCAGCTGCCTCTCTTATAAAGCAGTGCACCTTGGTTCCATCTCTTCTGATGGTGTCAAACGGGGGGGAAAACATTTCTGGGCACCTACAGCATCTCAAAGCACAGAACGTTTGGCTACCTTCTCTCTGGTATGGAAGCAAGCCCACTTCTAACCCATTATCTCTCTGCTTGGCCTTGCCTCCATCTGCAAGCCAGAGTTTTCTACTGTGCAACTAAAAGGCAATGCTCATGCAAGGAGGGCTTTGTTCTTCAACTGAAGTGCACCACAAAAGAAAAAACAACGTTCCTATATACATTTTGAGTCAGTAAACGCATATTGAAAATAGCTTTTCAAATATCTACAATGTGACTTAACAGAAACCGTAAGAAAAGTCAATGCATGGCAGTAACTAAGTTATTTACTTATTTAATGTTCTTAAATAACACAAGCAATAGACAATACTGATTCATAACAAATCATTACAAGACAAATAGAAATGAACATCAGAGTATTTCATCTTACTGCAGTATTACCTTGATTAACATGAATTTTTGCATTGGTTCAACCCATTCTAACAAAACAATGCTAGACTGTAGTGCTCCACAAAGGTACTTGTGGCCTGTGTAGGGATTCCTCACTGCCAAAAAAAAGAGGTAGGGTACATTAGTATACTAAGCAATTACAAATCATAAACAATTTTTTCAGCTAAATAACAGTCCATACATTTCTGGAAAAGAACCCCTCCCATCCCTACTCTAATCTTTCATGAAGGGAAGCTGCTGAAAAGTCATCATCAATACTTTGAAAATGGTGGCAGTGAGCATGCTGGAGCAGGGGCTGCCTTTCCGTTGGGCATGAACAGCAAGCAGCTGGTGCCAAATAAGCCATAATAAACATCTCTCACAAGAGAGCTGCGGCATGCTGCACTGCTTCAGCTCAAAATAAAGTTGATTTTTGTTTTTTAAAACGGTAGATGGGATTTACTACTTCAGACAATTAATTTAAAAAAGGGGGGGCACAAACATTTGAGGTATCATACTCCAGCATGATGGTTTGCTTCAACTCCCTCCAAATTATCACGAGAAGCTATTAAGGAATGTCTTTTTCTATGACAATTACAATTACCCAGGAGGAACTGAACAGCCACTGTCACTTGAGAACTGCTCAGCTGCCTTTCAAGCATCACAATGCTAAGTCTGAAGCCCACATACTGTATTTCTGATTAGCACTTCTTGACCAGCATGAAATACAGTTTTAAGTGACATCAGTTTCCATTCAGCTGTTTTTTTTGTTGTTGTTTTGTTTTGTTTTAAATCAGAGCTCAATTTAGAATTGTAAAGAGGACAATAAAGTTGCAAAAATTGGGCACCATGAAATCTGGAGTTTTACAACTTTAATTCTACAGTAATGACAAAATTTCACTCCCTGATGGATATGCTGGCACTGCTTAAGAACAACAAGCGTTACTTCGCACCTCGTTCAATTACACCTAAAGAGCAGATGTTAACTTGCAGTAAACTAACCATCAGCCAGCCACCAGGCAATTAACAACAGAGTTCAAATAACAAGCGTCTAACCCAGCACTATCTACATAGATGAAAAATGCTCATGCTACTCCACTGCCAAGAAAATCCACTCACAATCCACTGGCATCGGAAACACAAAAGCTCATAGTCATTAACCGAAGTTCTCCTTCACCATCAGTCAAGCCAGCTGCAAAAAGCAGCAAACAACACTTGGCATGACCCTCAGTAAGGCTGAACTCAGCAGTAGAAACCACAAAACAGGCAATTAGCAACACCTGTAAGCTGCAGAAACAAGACCAGAACTTCTGGTCTTTTTCTGCCTCCTATGGCACTGCTACTTTCCCCAGTCCAAAGGGATCCTTACGCTGCCAGCAGGAATGGAGACTCAGGCTGCACGTAGAAAGTAGGGCAGTAGGTGGGGGATCTTGCCCCTCTGATCTGTCTTTTGCAGCTGCCCCTGTTACAATCACAAATTCCCAGTGCCCATCATGCAAGAAGCACTCCAGGCTTATTAGGTTAAGCTGTCTCTGAGCACAACAATCAACTCGCCCTCATCATACCAACTCCCACAGCACTCTTGTTAAATTCTGTGCCTGGTAGTGTGGAAACCATAAGATTACAGGGAGCATACCACCATGTCCCTCATTAAACAGAGTTATCTTAAAACAAAGGGGCTCATAAATGAACTTGAGTGTCAGAAAGCCAGTGCTTGTACCTGCTCTGATCCCTGCCTCTCCACACGCCCCAGATGACATCCACACTACAGAGGAGTGAGAGACTCAAGTTTTCCTTTCAGCATCCATTAACATTCACAGCTTGACTAGACGCCTCAATTAAGGCAAGGCCTGAACGTACACAGCACATATCATTAACACCCTACCACACCCTGAAGGATTTGTATCCCAGAAAGAGACAAGTTTGAACAGGTGAGCTGGGCAAAGAAGTGATAACCAACATCGGATTTTTTAGCAATCCTGGGGAGATTTTCATCAGGATAAGCAACAGATGCTCACCTACCACTGAAAATCTCCTGTATAACTCCTCATACCAAAGACTGGATCATGGAACACCAGATGAAACATTCCCAGGGATAAGAATTTAACAGATCATCCACAATTACCTTTCCCCTCTTTAAAACAGTCTTAACACATGGCAGCTTTAATTCTTCAGTAGCTGGCACTTTGAAGACAGTATGAAGTCTTCAGGGACTGTCCCCAAAGAACTGAAAACTTGATTTGTTTTTATCATCCAATATAAATCATGGGATCTTCCACTAGGAAGTCAGGTTACTTAACCTGACGGTAACATCTTTAAGTCACTCCATCCACGGAGATCAGTTTCCTCCTGAGGGCTAGCTTACATTTGACATGCACTCTGCTTCTCCGCATTTTCTTAAGAAATACCTTTATCTTCAAAAACAAAGACAAAAATGGGCAAGTTTTCATTGCCTAAATGCAAGGATTAATGTGATGAGGTCACTGTCTGCAGATGCATAGTTTCATAATTACAGAAAAGCCTCCTCTCCCTTGACCTCCAAAACCTGACACAGAAATCTTAATATTGCCACCATTTGTACTGTTTATTGGCATTTATTCTGTAGATCTTTACTTACCAACACAGCATTTCTGACACCATTTGGTATCAGGAATTTTTGTAGACACCGCAAACTTCCTACAAGATAAACACAGAATTATCAGTCAACTAAAGCAACTGAATAAGTTTGCTTTTCAGAACGTTGTTGCTCTGAAAATTGTACTTGTTGCCCCAGGAAAGTGTAACATTTATCTCTTCTCAA
This sequence comes from Oxyura jamaicensis, assembly GCF_011077185.1. Classification (NCBI taxonomy): domain Eukaryota; kingdom Metazoa; phylum Chordata; class Aves; order Anseriformes; family Anatidae; genus Oxyura; species Oxyura jamaicensis. The sequence continues at coordinate 14,339,698 of NC_048895.1, forward strand.
AACAAAATGCCTAGAACAGCGTGATCCCTCCACGGAGCACTGAGATGCTGCTCAGTTATCCAGCGTTATGAATGCAGTTAGAAGTCAACCTGTAACTTGTTGCATCTTGCGCTGGATGCTAATACAGGTAACCAAATCCGCTCTTGTCCCGAGGACATTACAGTTCAAGACAAGACATGGGGACCAAAGGAATGTGGAAAACTATGTCATTCTGGATAGCTTGCTGGACTACCATCCTTGCAAACTCACACCTTAAGTTTTTTATGAAAGCTTTTCATAGGCAGCACAGCATGAGTTTCAAGAGGAGGTCTGATGGAGGACAGGAAGGCGGCTTTGCAAGATCTCTCGTGCAGGGGACACTCCCTGAGAAACGATGAAAACTATCACATAAGCCGGGGAGATGGTGTTATTTGCTGGAAGTGGAAATCAATGCTTCTGAACAGACTAGAAGACTACAGACTGTATGGAGATCGCTCACAGTAGTAGCCTAGATGGTAAAAATAACTAATTTGACTGATGCTGCACAACAAATGGGAATAAGCAAAGTGATAGGTAGATGCTGTGGGCAAAGCTATGAAGTAGGAAGGTACTTGCAGAGCATTTCAAATGAAACTGTCCAGAAATGACTGGTAATGCAGTAGGACTGAGCAATGTAAAAACACTATAACCATAAATTTTGGCTGGAGAAGTCATGAAAATCTTCAAAGGACCAAGTGAAGGACACTCAAAGGAAAGAAGCTGGACAGGAGACTTATTGCAGACTTATTTTTTACTTCTGAATATTTGTCTACCAAATATCATATGTTGAGCTTAGACCATTTGGCAGACAACCATACTGAACATCACGTAATGACTTGGAATTTTACTTTGCTTTGCATTTTCTCTATAGAAAACTTTTGTTTTTAGTTTATCTACATGATTCATGTTGTACTCATCACCAGGCTATCTAGAAACTTGCTGCGGAATATACTTTGTGGTCTGATAGGGGAAAAAAAATTATGCTTTTCTACATACTGCAAATATAATTCTGGTAGTCTGCCTGGCTAATGTTACTACCCTGACACCTTACAGCCGAAGGATAAAGCAGCAAAATGGATTATCTAAATGAATCTGTCCTGCCTTTGAACAACTAGCTTGGCACTCGCACATTCAGGTTGTGCTGCATTTTTCTTGGGATGTGACAGGACTGGACAGGAAATTTTCTGAGCCTTCTGGAACTTAACTGAGGAGTCATTCCAGGCTGAACATAGTCTGAATTTTTTCCACACATGATTGTTGCAATAATTATGATCATCAGTCCACCTCCGATAAAATCCTCAAGCCAAAGCCACTCTGACAAAGTTAGTTTGGAAGAGAAAGGTGCAGAACCATGGTGCAAGCACACAGAAGACAACATTTCAAAGTACAAATTATCTCTTAGGTAGTAAGAACTTAGCCTCTAGGAAGAGCACAGTTTTTAGGTAAGTGTTGCACCTTTACGTTTGTAGATGACTGAATGAGAAGCCTTTCCTGAATATGAGAATTAGATATTAATAGGCTGTCAGCAGAACCAAAGGTAGTCGAGAATCAGGTCTACTATAAATACAATTTGCTAATAAAAAAGCCTATTACTTGAGAAGATCCAATGAATAACTATGCCCTCTAAGAACCAGAAGTTTATCTGCAAACTAGATTAATGTTACTGTCTCTTCCTCTTGAATTTGAATGGGCTCCTAAGGCTTGTCTGGTAGCCTCTGTACCCAGTCTCTGGGATTTTGCATGCTCTTGGTGGTAAATAAAGTTGGAGGGACTGCATGTACAATTACTGAAGGCATCTGGGGACAAAAATTTCCTTGTAATGCCTTCCACCCTCACCTGCAAATGACTTGCCAATGATGAGTGTCAAATCGGTGTTCCACTTCTCTTTTTTCCCAGCTTTCAAAATAACCTATCAGACCATTCCTTTTGCAGTAAGAGTCGCCTTAATCATCTTGACCTCCCCCCCTCCCCTTTTTTTTTTTTTTAACTCAGTAAGGTGGGGAAATGCATTTAAGTGCAACTATTTTTTTTAATAGAACAGAAACAGAACGCCCAGAGCTCAAGCAAGTAACTAACATAAAATCACCATTTCTACTTGCCTGAAGTATCACAGGTACAATACTAATCTGAGATTGCTTCACAAGGACCATCGTGACTTGCCATACTAGACTATACTTGACAAGAGCCACGCCCAGAAAAAAGAGGCTTCCAGACAAGAACATAAAATGTACTAAGACTAATTTATCTATTAAGAGTGTAGTCGTATCTTGATTCATGTAAACTTAGGAGTCTATACTCTAACACCCATATGAGTTATTTACGGCAATGTGTGAACAGAGTTCCAAATTACTTGGGATTCCCAGACTTTCACAGGCATACCCTGAACTCTTAGGATTAAGATATACTGATATTATCTAATGATGCACGCTTACCTGGGAAGTATTCGGTCAGGGAGTTTATGTGCCGGAATAGCAACAGGTAACTTTTGCATTTGCCTTGCATAATCAAAGAGTCCTGGCAGATTATGGGAATATAACTGGGAAGCTTTACCTGGAAGTTAGAAAAAAACACTTCAAATACGAAAACAAATGTATACCAATAGCACCACTCACAGGTGGCACAGCAACTTACCAGATATTGATAACAAACAATTGTTCATGACATATAACCACGTACACCTTCGAGGAAATAGCTGATAGGGAAGAAAAAAACATACATTCAGTTCAATAAACACAAAACATGAGCACATGAACTTGATCAATTAATGTCTGCATAGACGACAGGACAAAACTAATATTGACTTGCTTTTTGCAGCAGAAATTAGCTTAAGCCAAATAATATTTACCTGGATTCCAGAGTTAATTCAGAGTAAATGCTAGGCACACACACTATATTTAACATACACATTAACATTTAGACAATTGGAACATTTTATATTCAGGTCTTCAAGTATACTGTAATTAGCCCACAGTGTCATTATAGAGATCAATCCATCCTTTTTAAAAAATTTTAATAACCAACAGCCTTTCTCCTTCAAAGGAGAAACACTTAACATCATAAGCTTCAGTAAACAAAGCATGGTCAATAAACTAAAGCCATCCTAAAGCCTATAGTATTCCAAATGTCTTGAAACAATTAGAACTGGCACTTGAAGTGACTCTCCATCTGCATATGGTTACATGTTTCACTGAAGTGATCAAGGAATGCAACAAATGGTCAAGGCAGAATCGTTATTTGTCAAATTACTAGACAATTAATAGAAAGAAGGGGCTGAAACTATCAAGACATCTTTTAAGAAAAAAAAAGAAATTAAGTTTTTTTTCCTTCCTCTCACATAACTTCTGGAGCTTGTTGCCACAAGTGGTCGTGGAAAGGGACAGTATCAACAGTGTAAACAAGGGATCAGACATACTCATGTCCAACAGGCCCATAAATGGACACAAAAGGCAAACAGGCAGGGATCTACCCTCCAACATGCCTAATTCAATGCCTGTAGAGAAGTCGGAGGTGACTGACTGTGAGGGGACATCAGAAACTGGCTCAGCTCATGGGCATTTCCTATTGCTGCTGTAGGAAACAGACTATTGCACTAGACGGACCACCCAGCAGGATTTTTTTTTTTTTTTAAACTCTTAAAAAAAAACAAAACTCTAATCTCCCTGCTGCTGTATTACAGAGATTTGAAGAGACACGTAGATTAACAGGAAGGTTTTTCTGTAAGAGTGCAAGATCATCCTGAAGCTGTACTGACTCCTGGAAACACGTATTATTTCTGCTTTGTCCATTAGCAGAGTGAAATGAAGTGGAAAATAACCAAGAATAAGACTTTTGCTTTTACAGTGAATTGTATCAGACCTAGAGAGTAAACAACCAAGTGAAACACAGGATTCAAAATTACTATTTGAGTTAAAGCCCTATTGACTGTTATCATAAATAAAGGATGTAACAAATGGTCAGCACAGAGGGTGCACTTCTATTCCTGAAGTCTTCTCATAACCTAAACACTATCAAAAAAATAGCAATACTCTAACAGCATCTAAATTTAATTTGCAGATTTGATTGATCTTCTGTAGTTGCATAAGCATACTGTGACTCAGGGGGTTTGGATCTGAGGATTAGCAAAGAACAGCAGTACTTCAAATATGCAGGTTGATTAGGCTGCCACGCATTGCTCCAGTGACACAACTGGCTGTTTTTACTAGCACCTCTTTGTGTCTGCAAGTGCTTATTAAAATACTTAAAACATCATTTGATGATGCACTACTGAACATTGTACTTAAAGAAAACATGGATGGATATGAGAGCATGAGTTGCATTTTATCTATAGTCCATTTTTTGTCATTTTTCAAAAACTTCGTTGGTCTGTTCGGCCTGCAGGAATTATTGCATTAGTGATATTCCTCAAGGCATGTTTTACAACTGCAGTGCAGCAGCAGAGAGGTACCTGAGCTAAGTTTTAACCAGCTAATTCAAGCACCAGTATGATTATGGGTTACATGGAGCTCAGTGCAAGCTGCCTAAGCCTTCTTCTCAACACAACAGACATCTCTACAAAGTCTGGACCCTGCAAAATGAACAAACACCAGTGCCTCCAGCTTACAGTGTGAAGGCTGTCCTTGCAAATTCCTCCATCTTGATGGCAGATGCATAGCTCCCTAAGTTAGGGAGAAGGCAGGAAAGAAAACAAGTCTCTTAGAGATTAACAAAAGAGCTGGAGAAGTCACCATACAGAAAAACCTGAAATCGGCATTTCCCCCTCCCCATTATACCCTCAAAATTTACTATTTATCAGATTCTGCAAAGACAGAGTTTTAACTGGGATTCAGTAAATTGAGTTTCATCAACATTTTTTTTTAAGACTGAAAGAATGGAATCTAGTGTTTAAAGGATCTTCTCACTTCCTTGTAGCTGAAACATAACACTTGCTGTAATTATCCTATCTTGTAAAATAACTTAAAAGAAAAGAGAGACCTTCATACTAAACAAGTCAAGGAAATTCCATACTATTGAACAAATCATTTAATTCCAGGATAATGCACTAAAATGAAGTTCAATGCACTAATATATGCAGACCTCCTACTTAAATGTGGTTTAACCTACAAAAAATAGATATATATGAATGAAATGCATAGCAAACATTTAAGTTAGATCTCAGTGTAACCAGTGTCTATGCAACTGCACTAAACACAGATTTTAGAAACATTACATTACATTCATGAGTGGCTAAAAACTGTCAAAGATGGTAGGTTTTTTTTTGCTTCTTGTTTTTTTCATTTTTACAAAAGTATCAAACCAGAAATATACCTGCTCCATTGACGTTTCATGAAGTTCATTGAGGTTCAGTGTGTAAATACCTTCTTCTGCACCAAATATCAAGTATTGATCTGCAAACACAAACAAATCCAGCAATACTGATCTTTAATTTTATTTTTTTAACTAAGCATGTGCAGCACGTGACCAAACCTTTGTCAAAACTAGACTAAAACAATTGCACACATGGAAATCAACTGACATGATAGTTATGGTGTCTGAAAATATAATCTCACCAAGGAAGCTTAAATTTATGAAGCTGTTTTAAGACTTGAAAGTGTTTTTTTGGTGACTAACTGGGAAGAAATAACAGCAGTAATACAACTACAAGGAAGAAGTGACTGAAGTATTGACTGGAAAGTTTTCTCAGTACTTTAAGGGGTGCCTCACTTCTTGAGCATGATTCACCTGTTGTTTATTGCAATTACAATGGAAGTTAATTAATACCCTTGTTTGCATTTGGACAGCCAAACAAGGCAGACATCTCATATTGAGGAGATGTCAACTGCAAAGACTGCCTTTCACAATTTCAGTTTCTAAAAAAACACTCGGTATTTTTTTGCTTACTGGCTCAGTAGCATGTCTACGTAGCCTATAATCAGAAGGTGAAACTGTAGGTAATACGAGTACAGTGTTACCAATTATCCTTTTCATCAGGCAATTTAACGAAGCACTACAACGTATGTAAAAATGAAGAGAGTTGCACCAAACTAACCTGTACAACTAGGAAGATTAGGGGAAAAAAAACAATAAGAAAATGAGGTAATAAATCTCAAGTAGGACCTCTGGAAGTCAGACTTGTAAAAATAAATTAGGAATGGTATCTTTTGGACTACAGCGTTGAGCCGAGTTGGGTCCCAACCAGAAAGAGATGTTTTTTTTACCTTTATTTAACATGCAATTTACTCTTTTTTAATTAAAGCTGAAAACTATACCCCATATACTTCAATATAATTTAAAAAAACGCACGGTACTTGAGACAACAGTGGTATAATTCAAGAACTGCTTACATAAATAAAGCTACTTTAAAGGGAATAGTCATACTTAGCTAAACACTCCTGAAAGCCTAGGAGAGGACAAAATAGGTAAAACAGATATAACATACTACCTCTTGTATCTGGATTTATCCATGATGTTGCACAATGAATTTTTAATGGACAGCCATTGAAAACCTTTGAAAAGCAAGCACCCATCTGTAGAAGTAAAAAAAAAATAAACAAAAATCCACAACACTTCCAGTGGGATTATTTTGATTTAAAAATATTAACAAGTTAAGAGTAACTTGATTTGCCACATGGAAAATCTCATCCAGACAACATGCTGGCAAATAGAATTTATTGAAGTGATACTTTTTGTCCATAAAACCCTTCTGAACAAATGTACCAGAATGAGCATGTCTCTTAAATTACTAGTCTATGCATGTACTTACTACAAATGTGAGAAACCTGAAGAAGGTTCCTGATTTTTGTGATTTTAGAAACAGTCTCAAAAGTGAAGCTTTATTCTTGCCATATTTCACAAACGTGCAATAAAACTCTAGGACGTGCCACAATTAAAATCATAGTTTTGGATTTCCTATTCGTTGTTCTGAGTTCAATTATTTACAATGCTGACAGCTACCAGAAGGAAAACCTCTGGTAGAAGATTCCATTCCTTGTTTAGCATAATCCTATTAAATTCAGGTTGCCTGCTAAATTCGAGTCTTGCATAGTACATTATGATCATCTCTCCATCCTCCGCCTAATGAAGCACTAGCATTTGAGGACCTCTGTAAGAATAATTAGTAAATTCACATCACAATGATCAAAAAGCAGAAGTCAGGACTTTGTCCATTCTTCCCCGAACATCACAATAACCCATCCCATTTTGTTAGGAAACAGACCTGATTGACAGTACAGTAGATAACAGGAACCATACGGTAGAAACCAGTAGTAAAGTGAAATGCGACTGTTTACCAAATGATGGGCAAACATAAAAGTCACTCTTAAGTGTTGCCATCCCAAATATGAGCAGACATCACCTTTATGCAAATCTATATAGTCTAAATCGGCTATGGAATGACAACGTTTTCACTTTCTGTCAATACTTGGTGAATTATTATTGACCTGTAAGTGAATTAACAAATAGCTCATGTCAACATTTGAACAACTTATTTTGTTAAACTTCTGCTGATTAAGCAAGTCTGCACAAGTTTCAGTACCTTCTGAACATAGTTTAATGTAAAAAAGCAAAGAAAGTAATTCAGAATTAACTGTTTAAAATTAAAAGCAGCACAAAGTAGACCCTTCTTTGGGCTTTGGACATCCATCTCTTGCATCACTATCATGAAGACCATGACTTGGTCAGTATTTTCTAGTGCAAGAGAAAAAAAAAAAAAACAAATCAATTAATGGGAACAGCAAAATATGAAAGACCCCGTGGCACAAAGAAAAATGGAAAGACCTCAGCACTGCTAGTATTGCTGCAGAAGTCTCAGTACCAAGGAGGGAGCTGGCTGCTCACTAGACAATGAGTTGATCCTTCTGCAGACATAAGAACATAAGTAAGAGATAAAATACATCTGACAAGGCAGGAGAATGGGAAGATACCGACACAGAGTGACCTCAATGTACTCGTAGCTTCCATGTTGTCAAATCCCTTGGCATCAAGGAGTTTGAAGGGGGGATACCAGGAAAAACAATAAAGGGATTTTTGGAACTGCTTATGGAAGCCTCCTTCCAAGCACGCAGGACACTGAAAGCACTCAACTGAAAGTTCTTCAGATGACACTCGAGGCTCCGATCTCTTGGAGAAAACGAAGCATTTCTGCTGCTCTGGTCAGCATCTCGGCAATTTTCCTTGACCCTATTCCCAGCACTGGAGAGAGATGCTGTGGAGGGAAGCTACTGCTCACTGCTAAGAACTAGCTGAGTTCTGCAGCATGAGGATGGCTAAGAAAGAAGGAACGGGTAGAAAATGTAAGAGACCAACCATTTTCCTCTAGCCTTTCTCAGCCTTGATCTCTGAAAAGCCTACAGAGCCGAGATGCTGCTATAAATGCTACAGAACAGTAAACAGAGCCTGAGGGCATCATCTCTAAATAGCCAACAAATCCCAAGGATACAGCTGAGAATCAAACAGAACAAATTATTAAACTGAGTTGCTGGGGCTGAGGGGGAAACAAACACACTAAATAAAAGGTCAAAGCAAGGCAGCTTGAACTGCCTGCTGCTATGGAGGCGTTCAAGTCTGGAAGGAAATTCAGGAGGCAAGGCATCCCCTCAGAGGTAGTACCTAATACATCTCCCCAGAACTGCAAGCCATCCAAAAATAGCAGGGGGCATAAAGGGGAAAAAACAAACAAATAAAATAAAATAAAATAAACATGCACAACCAGAGCAGGTTCTAAGGAATCTGAACCAAGTCTCTCAAGTCACAGACAGCCATGTGGAGATGCCATTATTGAGTCCCAGAACATCTCACTCCTTTAGAGGGCAGTGAGAAGCAAAACACTTCCTGCCACTCTGCAGCATACGGATTTGCAACTGATTATTTGGCAGCTGATGGAGATGGGAAGTAGACACAAGTGTGAAAGTGCCAACTCAGTCTCTAACACTTAAGAGAAAGGTTAGAAAAATATAATGATACGTAAAAGGCAGGATACGATGAGGGAAGAAGAGGAGAGGGTAAAATTTCTAACCCTACCAAGGACCCAGCAGCACCACAGAATTAATAGCACAAAGATGCAAGATGCAGAGGGCAGTTGAACACCAAGGACTCATCCAACCAGCTGCAGAAGTTCTCTTATTAAGTTAGCTTCTTTTACAGCTCCATTTACAGCTGTCATATTGGCAGCTGATAGTCATTCCCTGAATGGCCTGTCCCTGCAGTTTGTAGCAAGAGTACAACATGCATGACTTCACACTTTGGGCTATTAGACTTTCTACCCTTTTTCTCATTCCCATCACTAATTATGTTATCTCTCCCTCCCCATGATGTGATTCAGTTCTTTTCACTGCCAGGAGTATTCTGAAATTCCCATCATCCACTAGTTTCACGTACACACACCTAGGCCATGCATTTAGTTTAGCACCGGGTTTATTAAAACAGGGTTGACCTCAATAGCCAATGTTAAACGTATCAAGAATTTGGAGCTCTGGAACAAGCCCATGCACTTATGCAAGATATTACAGTTCTAAGAAACAGAGGCAGGACTTCTGCCTTAGCCCTTCCAACTCCTCTAAAATGGTTAGGAAGCAAAAAATAGCATCATCTGCCCTTGTGCATCCTCATAGCTATTTCATTTTCTTATGTGAAGATGAAAAACTGATCTGGCCTAGGAGTAATGTTTGTTTAATGTTTGTTTAAACAAAAGGTTTGTTTAAAAACACCTTCTCTGGCTCCCTGCACAACTACATGAATGCACACTCCAGCATCCAAGGAGAAGAGTGGTAAAGGCAGAAACAAATGGTCAAGAAAAGGGAGAGACTAGCTCTTCTGATGGCAGAGCTGGCTAGAAGCACAATGACAAGTCCACACAGGTATTACAATGAAATTCTGCTTTGCTTTACATTATGAAGGTGCACTTATGTGACTGTAGGAAGTTATTTCCAGCCCCAAGGCATCTATGAACACTATGTTCAGAAGCTCTGAAACCTACAGCTGCGCAGTATGAACTTCGTGCTATCTCTGCTATTCCTGAGAGACATCAGCTCGTTACATCCTACAGGAAAAGACCGATCAGTAGGTACCTTCAGTAAACTTTAAATTAATTTACGGTCACAGAACTCTCATTTAAATTTCAGTGTTGCAAACAAACCAAAATAATTCCAGAATTTACATAGCACAAACTCAGCTGTGACTTCTGAAATGCTATACCTGTGGATTAACATTTCCAAGAGATACTTTTACACTTGTTAGATACAACAAATATTCAGGAAGTATACTTTCTCAGCTTTAGTAAGAAAACACATCCTGCCTTAAAGATACATTTGTACGTCTCAGTAATACTCACATGTACTTTAGGTGTGGGAGGAAGGCCATTACTAATTGGTTTCTAGAAAATAAAAGTTAAGAAAACTGTTTATACTCACAAGTGCATGTATCCATGGACATGCATATTGTCTCCCCACACTACAGCAAAACCATAACATAAGTGTATATTAAAAACGTACACTGCTGTTAAAAGCAGTTAATAATCAAGCATAATTATATTAACAGAAAATAAAAAGCCTGTACTTCTATCTACATAAATACATATAAAACCCTCCCTGTAGATTTTTTTTTAGATGATAAAGCTTTCTGTTGCATATCTGTAATAGAAGGCACCAGGTACCTTCTGGGACACATCGCTGTGTTCAGTGTCACATACCAGATCTGAAATCCATGGCAGAGCTTTGTCTCCACTCCTATTTTTGAGCATGAAGTTAGGCTACAGACTTTCCTTCTAACCTATACTTCCTTATTTCTGTACAACTTTGCTAACCACCCATTCCCTACTTACCACACACCCCAAAACAGGAGTATCATCCTTCTTTGTTAAAACCACTACTATTATTCCTTAATATCTCCTCATTGAATATCCGCATAATCTCTTACACAGCATTCTCACATTGTGATGCTTGAAAGAATGCTATATCCAGTAATTTAAGCAATATTCTAGCAATTGTTCAACTGTTCAATACTTCAAGCAGTGTTAAGCTCTATCAATTGGTACTAAACTCATTGTTCTGTATCAACATCAATACCTTCTCGTAACAACACACTTCTGAAGAAATAGATTTTATAAAATCACGTTAAAACTTTAAACATCCAATTTAAAAGGCCAGGTTCAAAGCAGTTCAGGAAATCATACTTTCTGAAGTATTACTGGCAGTTCCTTAAAACAAAACAAAAATGTTCACTAGGTTGCTGACCTATTTCTTCTTCACTTCTCTCAAACACACTATATTTCAGTCTCATCCTTAGAAGAAGCCACCAAAACGTGCAGTTTCAGGTTTTCTGAGACAGAGAAACCTAAACAAGCTTCCCACTCTGATGCTAATCCTTTCTAGGATCAGCCAAATCCTCCAGCAAGCCATCAGGTGGCAGCATATTCCTTAATTTTCTCATTTGCTTATGTAGTCATTACTCAGTACAGCACATCACATCTCTTGCAGGAGCTCCCTCTCATTACACGTCTCTCCAATACGTGAATGTAAGCAAGCCTCGTACAACCACGATTATTTTAGCTTCTACTGACAAATACTGACTCAAACTTCAGCATAAGACTGTATCACAACTAGATGATCTAGAAAAAATGTGCTTTGAATCAAGTAAACAAGATGCAACCCAACATTATTTGTACTCTAAAAAGCACGCTTGCTCCTTTCCGTTGACATTTAAAGCAGCTAAGACATTAGAGTAACATCTAGAAGCTTAAATACCCACCAGTATTTCTTTTTTTTCTTTCCTTGAAAAGTTAGTGTCTCTATCTTCATTCTGTTGATGTGGTGATCCCTCTCTTTCACCATTTAATTGTACAGAAGTGAAGCCATTACCTAAAGAAATTCAGATTTAAAAATGTGTTCTACCTAAACTGAAGAGTAGTCAAGCCTAAAAACAGTTCTGAAGTGCCAAAATTTCTGGATGTGTCATTTCTATTGATGCAAGAACACGGTCCAATACCATATTTCTAAAGCATACATGTTCCCCACACATGCACACACAACCATCTATAAAGCCACATGCAGTCGCAGCCCTTGGTGTTTGGTAGTTAACGTAACAAAGCCAGTGTGGACAGAGAAAGGGGTGCAGTCATGGTTATGAGGAAAAATGTCCTTAAAATATCTAAAGAGCAGCCTGGATATAGCTAATAATTCAATTACTGACTTTTAATAAGTAGCCTAGAGGCATTCCTCAGCACTAGATACGTGAGTGTTACAGCAAAAGACTTAACACAACAACTGCAGTAATAAAGATATAGCAAGGAAGATCTAGCGAGATATTAAATAAGAGTCAGACAGCAAACTTGCTTAAAACAAGCCAGTCTACTACAGCACTCAAAGCATTAGACCTTAACAAAAGCATCAAAGGAACAGCCTGAGTGTACAGTAAATAAGCACTATTACCTGGTATACTGCCTAACCCTGTTCATTACATATAAAAATTGAACTTTGAAAACAGAACTATATTCTGGACATGTTTACAGATATCAAATTACCTTAACAGTTGACACACAGGACAAGAATCTGAAACTTACACACAGGAAAATTTTTATTACCTGTGACAATCTCAGTATACTACATTACGAGCAGATTGCTTAGAAAAGCAACTACATCACCACTGACATCAGCAAGGAATTGTGTCAGTGGCTTTACTTTAAAGTACATTTGACCCTCCCAAGAGTGTGTGCATTTTTTTTTTATTATTTTTTTTTTTTTAAATGCACCTTCGGTTACTCACCCACTACAAAAACACCCACTCACCCAGCATGTTTTAATGTGTGCATAGATGAAGAAATGAAAGCACATCAGGTTATTTAAGCAATACCTCCTGTTCTGTTCTTGATGTAACTCTTACCTAAAACATTAGATTTCTGTGGAGGTAACCGTGGTGGGGGTGGTCTGGGTGGAACATGAGATGCGGATTTTGCTGGACTCTCTGACGTTGGGCATCTCTTGATTGTCCCTTGGTTATCATTTTCAGAAGAATGAGTTTCTTGGGGGATAAAGATGGATTTAGGCTGAAAAGACATAGTCATAATAAATACATAATAAAAAAGACTCAAATACATAATAGAAAAATACTTCTTGGTGAGAAAGACATTAAGAATTAGGATCTTGGAATATTCACAAGTAAATGGACAAAGTAACATGTTCTGCTATGAAGACTTCATTTTTAAAAAAACACACTAGGAGGAAATGAATAGTAAAGAAAAATCTTGTCATAACCAAAACAATCACATTCAAAATTATATTCAAGTTATGCATTAAACAATTATTGGACGTATGGAAATGTCACTGTTCATGACTACAGATAACCAAATCAAACATATAAGTAGAAACTAGGGAATGTATAATGACAGCCAGAGATGTGCGTGAAGAACCCCAAGTAGGGAGTGCAGCCACAAAGGACAACATTGTTTAGACACTGGCTGCACTAAAGCTGCTTGTAAAATCCTTTCCAGTTATACAGAGATAGTTAGTGAAGCACTGTGAGTAATCAAAGCTGCAGTTTTTGCCTAGCCAACTGATACCAATCTGACAATTTTTTTTTCAATTCTGCTCATATTATGGTAACTTAAGTGTAAGAAGATTCAGTTACTCTTTGATTGCATGCAAAACCTAATATGATCTAGGCACACGTCTAAAGATCACCACTCGCGTACCATACAGTGCAAGGCTTTATGCAGATTTGCTAGGCTGTGAACATAAGGGTCAGCCCCCCCCCAAACACTTAAAACTTGATTCTAGTCCTCAAGCCATGGTTCACCTCAGAGAACCATCAGCATTTATTTATTTTTAAAGGCATCCCTTTTATTCTGGGCAACAAAATCCCCCTCACTTGCCTTTGGTGGTAAAGGAGGTGGTACTTTAGGTTTCATAGTGGCACTGTAAAGAAAAGAAAATGACAGGTTGCTGTCTGGTATAGTTTTTTGAATCTCATATTGCGGTGTTCAACAGGATACAGGGTTCTATAAATTCTCCACAAATAATTCCTATACATACACCATTAACTTGTCAACAGCACTGTTATATCAAAATAACTGCATTGTACTTGAATACCTTCAAACATGTTTCTTATTGCTGTGCGTATCACATATACTACCAGAACACTCAAGCATCACAGATCCTTGAGAGCGCAAACGACACAAACTGATTTGTTGGACATGCTTGTGTGGAAAAAGCAAGGAGATGCAGAGCACATATTGACTCTGTTGAGCAGAAAAACAGTTTGGGATATCAGTAGGCTTTTCTAGAGAGCCATTTGTAAATATGTAAGGTAATGGGGAGTTAATACTGATGAATACCGTTCCTTGAAAAAATTTACCACAAACTTTTCAGAACAGTCTTCCCAACGAAAGCAAAGAAAAAAATGCAAGGTACAGCTAACCTACTGTTTTTTTCCCCACTCCCCTCCTCCTTCTTTGAGTTTCTTTTTTCACGTTAAGTCTTTTGGGAAATATATATTTAACTTAAACATTCAGAAGGTTGGCTCAACAGTAAAAGGTAGCATGAAACAAGAAAGGTGAAGCATCAGGAGTATTCTTCTGTTGGCTTTGCATTTTAAAGAATGTGCTGTATTTTTCTTAAACCTTATTTTCCTAGAATTCTGATGTTTTTACAAACTTTTGCACTGTCCTGTTTCCTAACCTTTTGGAACAGAAAATTAATTCCATTAAATAAATCAGGAATACAGCTGTGAAAGCTTGGCATTCTTGCACAATATTTTGCTTATTTTTAAATTATGTTCCAAAGTTTCAGGAGAATATCCAAGTAGTAAGATTATCAGTTTGCTTGTTTACAGCTCAACAGCTTGCCTGCTTTGCATCATTCTTCTCAGGAGTTTCCGTTCTAGCATCTTATCAGCTGCTTTTATTTTAGAGAAGCTGGAAGAGACTTCTGAGAACAGGTTACCCTGTGACAGGTACTTCAGTCGCAATGAAGGTGGCAATCACCTTGAGCAGGAGACCAAGCTCAAGTCTTCAGAGTCACGTGTGTCCAAGCTCCACGCAGTTTCTTTGATATCCTTCTCTGCATTTCAGACAGCCACCACGGTGTTATTGGGCAGTCAAACCCAGTTAAAAAAAAAGTCCAAGCTTTTGCCAAATGTGATAGATGTTTGTACAAAGGACTGTGTGCCCTGGTTTTAACAGCAAAGTGCATGTGCACTTTGATCACACAGGACAGTGCATCAAAATTTTCTGCCTTCTTGACTTGCATAACCAGGAAGTTCAAGCATCACCAGAATAGCTGCATGTGAGAGAAAAAAGTTTCAAAGCAACCAAAATCCTTAAACGAAGAGAGAGAATTCTGTACTATTCCCTGAAGTGTGTATTCTCTGCTGCTATGAATCATCCAGCTTTGGAGTCATGCAGTGGCATCAGTTTGGAGTGGTGAGAGGACAGCTGCTTCATTGTTTGTGTTCTGGATCTGAGGGAAGAAGCTATTGATGTCACATGTGCTCTTCAACTGCAGCTCCATCTCACAGAATATAAAGCAAACAAGAGCCCTGAATCTTCAGTGGGCTCTGCAGAAAGCTATGAGAGACTGAGCTGATTACACCACAGCAGAGCTTTGGGCTCGAACAAATACCAAGAGGAGACATGCACATGCAGAACCCATCTGAGTCAAGGTTGGGGCATTTGAGGATTATCGCTGTGCTAACAGGAAAATTTCAGGCCCTCTCAGTAGAAAAAGAATACTAGGAATAAAGAATACTAGGGATAAAACGTAAGAAGACATAAAACTCCCAAGACATTTTCGTACCACCAGCTATGACTGTCCTTAGGGTCAGACAAGTCAGAACCTCTCTGGAAGCTATGGGGTGCTTTTTTGGTCCCAGAACATTACTGAATTAGATGATACTAGCTGCAAACAGAGCAAGAAAGGGGGAAAAAAAGAAACAAAGCAAAAATGAACATGGACAGAGAGCTGTACACAAGAAACACGTAGAGATCAATACAGATGGAGGAACCAAGCTGAACTGGCTCACAGCAGTGCAGATATCCGGAGCATCTTCAGTGAAGACCAGAGCAGATCTGGCGGTATGGAGCTATAGGGGACTGTTTCATCCCACAGAGAAGGGAGCCTGATTTATCATTAGGAAGGTCTATGCAGTTATGAGCAAAGGAGGCTGTTCGATTGGTCCAAATGCAGAATAGATCAGTGAGTGGTGTTATCACTCTCTTCCCCTTGAAGATTATACTTGGAAGCTTCATGTTGTTGAAAAACAATGTAATTGATCATGTCTTTAGACAGCCACTTAATGAAATATAAAGAATTTCTCCAGGAATTAGCAAGGGAAAAATGCCTGCTAAAATGACTAAAATCATTTTTATTCTGTAAATATCACTTGCACCAAACAGCAAGCAGACTTGTGTTTTGAGAAGTTGATCATTAATCAATGCAAGTTTAAAGTACTGTCACCTAGCTGACATCAGACACTATAAAGATCAGTAACCTTACCCTTCTTCAAGAGGGCTGTCCTTCATGTTCATTGAGGTGATGAAAGCCCTACCTTTGTTACAAGGGAACAAGAGTAAAATTCCTCAAGAAAAGAAATACAAAGATATTTGCTTCTCTGGAAAGGGGTAAATAGTCTAGCAATAGAGAATGCATGTTTTACAGGTTTCTGGTATGAAGCAACAGCTTTCAAAATTATCCATTAACAGGAAACTAAACAAGAGATCTGTCTCAATGGCATCTTTTTTTTTTTTCTGTCTATACATTAGATTTATTTAGGAATGTAAATTTCCACATACTTGCTGTGTGTTGGCAATTTTTTCAGTAGTCATCTGTCAAGTGAAAACGCCCCCAAATACTTGTATCAGTGGAATTAAATATGAGTATAATTACTTTAACATATGCCTATCAACACTGCCTTAGCAGTCACAAGAAGCTGGTTCTCTCTGTTCCAACACCCTCAAACACCTAAATAAGCATTCTCTTGGCTGAGAATGCGGATAGAACAAACTCAGTCATCTAGAGAAGATGGTAACACATCTTATGTGTCTTTTTTAATGAGCTTTACATAGTCATCACCTCTAAAAGACACATCCAGGACAGGGGTGAAATAATTTACTGACTCAATACAAGTACACAGATTTTGTTCAAAAACAGAAAACAAAAGGGCAACTACATCATGTGAGGAACAAGATTTTTTCCCTTAATTTACCACAAGTTCATCAGCACAATAAGCAAAATTCTGGTGATGTAACCTAGGAAAAACATGAAATGTGTATCTTGAATTCAACATTTTATTATTTTTTCTTCTATTCAAGTATCAGGTTTTATTTTTTTTTTTTTAAAGAGGACTTACTGTTTAGCATCATCGTCTGCATCATCATCATCTTCTAAATGTGCCACGTGTCCCCTACAAAAATGAACAAGGTACTGTGGCTGAGTGAGTTTTAATAAAATTTTTTGGATACAGAAAAAAAAAAAAAAAGATTAAAGGGCTGCTACCCCTTTTACAGACTATTGTCTTTTAGCTTTTTATCATCATTATTATTCTTTAAAGCACAGCTGTATTCCAGACAACTAAGATGACAACAACTTATCTTCTTGGCACATACAGAGACAAACAAGAACTAGTTATGACAGACTTAAGAAATCAATGTGCAAATGACTTTGAAACACGCAAGAGGAAAAAAAAGAATAGAATTACCGCTGATGCAGTTCTTCTTCAACTGATTTTAAGAGACTCCTTCAGAATTAAATAAGAATAAGACAGTTTAATTGTGGCACACAATCTTAATCATCAAAAGCCAAGGCAAACGCTCCCATGATTCTATCAGCAAATAATGCAAATCGTATTATTTTAGCTAGCTTTCAGAACATAAATCAAACATCTACAGACAAAGAAACAGAGCTGCATTTTTCCAAGTTACACTGTACACTTCCGTTTGCGTTCATGTATTGCTATAGAACAAATTTAAAAGAAAACTACACTAATCAAGAAAATCAGCAGCATTAAGAAAAGCTGAAGTAACATGAACATTCAACTACTGCTGGAACAGATTCATTGTTTTGTGTCTTTGAAAACACAGACAGAAGAATAACAGGTGAAATGCAGGAATAGGAAACAACAGGATTTTTAAAGATACCGGTATGCAGATTTTCCTAATCTATAAAAGACAGTAAAAAAAACAGCATGCTTTATGCTTAGATTTCCTGCATTTTTTAAATATGATTTGATTTAGCAATGCAAAGGTAAGCATCATAATTCTGACATGCATAAATGGAAATTAAGAAACTGGGTGGAAAGGAATTAATATATTTGAAAACTATTTCACATGACTAATACAAGAAAATTATTAAACCTATGAAGTCAAATGTCTTTGAAACAGGTAAATTTTACTTTTCAAAGCCTCTAAAACTGAACACTCCTCATTCCCTATAACACTAAGAAGGGTCTCATACAGGAACTTCAAAGAAGAGCAGTGGTACTTACTAGATGGGGTAGAACTGTGCTCTGCAATACCTACCATGCAGAACATTTTGTTAACAAGCAGACCAAGATAACAGCTCTTAAAAGGAGACTCAGTACCATAGAGACAGTACGACTGACATTGCCTCAAATACTGAAAAGTGCTGTAATTCTGTATCAATTACTAATATTGTATAAATTAATAGTGACTTTGGAACCATAACTGATAAAAATAAGCTTGACATTTTACTACATCCATTTCAGTTGATGTGTTTAAACACACATTTGTGAACTTGTATTAAAACAGCCTTGAATGACATGACAGAAAATGCCATTGCTTACTCACTTATTTGCACCCAAGAAGTAGCCACCCTGAGGACCGTGACCATATTCTAGTTGTAGATCCTGAAATACAAGAGAATGAATCTTTAAGATGAACAGGTGAGCAAACACATACCCCACATCAACCCCACATCATACTGCTGTTAGCCCTCTCTACAACACCTGAGCTACCACACAACCTAGTTCCTCTGGCCTCTAACACCACTCTCAAGCCCACCACACCTGAAAATCTCCTCTGCCAGTTTGCTGCACCTCTAATTTCTTTTAAAACTCTGTCATTAGCTTCTTCCTTAGCCTCACAGATCCTTTCCTCAAATAAGTCAGCTGCAGAAAAGGAAATAAAATAAAACAAAAAGGACTTTGTGATGGATCAAGCCCCATCAAATTGATCACACGAGTTTTTACAGAAGCCAGCCATCCCTCTCTGGCACATTAATAGTATTCCTTTCAGATGGGGAGTTCTTCTGGCAGAGAGCCTGAAATGCCTTTAGCACATGGGGATGTTAAAGAAATAAGCAGAGAGGACACTAAAAGATTTATATATATATATATATATATAGCTCTAGTTATCTGATATATATTTTAGGGATAACTATGTTCTTATGTATATTTTAAGAACATATTCTGTATCAAAAAGAAAAATACAATATTAACAGAGCAGGCAGCAAAGTAAAGCAATCAAGCTATCACCGCGGGCTGACTACTCAGAAAAAGAAGTGCCAACAGGCCTCAGACACTACTATTCAATGGATGCCGTATGGCATACAAATTTAATTCATTAATGGGAATAAAGAGACCATACTGAAACACCAACAACTCTGCATCTGCCAGGAGGGTACTGCTATAATAAAATGGTATCGGCTTCTTCAGATGGATCACAACCTGAGAAATCTGCACATAAACTTGCTTCCCAAAATACTGTGTGTGTTCACCAGAAGAAATTAGTCACTTATCACCTAAGTTAGTGACAAACGAAGTTACATTGCTCCTCCATAGGCAACATTTTTGTAATCCTGTAGTGTCTTCTGTAGAACAAGTCTCTTTTGGCTGCAGCCTATACCAAAACCATGCCATCCTCCAGAAAAGTGCCCAGATAGCCATGCTGCAAGAGCTGGGGCTAGGCAACAACTCACAGGGTCGATCTCGCAAAGGCTGTTTTTAAGAATCAGGGGAAAAGCCTCCTACAAGATTTTCCAGTGCTCCCAGATGACAAAGCACAAGCTACCACAAGCTTTCTGTCCCAGACTGAAGGGCAATCACTTCACACAAAGCTATGACAGATTGTTTTATGCTTGGCAAGGAGTTCCAGGTTTTGTTTACTGCACCTTCAACTCTACTCTGTAAAGCTAAGTAGCAGTTTCCACATGGGTGTTTCTACCACAGCTGTCAGCAGCATTTGATTGCTTCAATGACCTTTCATATTTTCCCAAGACAAGCGAGATATTGTGGAAACAAACAGCACGTAACTGATATGATGTAAAAAGGTAGAGATCGGAGGGTTGTATAAAAATTGCAATGGCAAGCCCGAAGCTGACATTTCCTGAACCTTGGAGAGACTGACTTGTCAGCCTTCGTATCAGTTTATTACACACCTCTTTCTAGAATTAAACAAAGGAACTCCAAACCACCACCAAACCCTACCCACTTCAATGGAAAAATGAGATGACAGGAACAAAGGGCTCTCAAATGGCCGTGCAGGTGGAAGGCTCGCTTTCCTCCAGGGCCATGTCTCAGGCTCCGTGAGGCAGCAGGTAGGAGGAGTTAGGCCTCAGTCATGGTATCGTTGATGCCTTCTGCTATCCTTTATCTTCCTTCTCCACAGTTTCATTCTATTCCTGTACCCCCAAAAGCTCGCTCAGAGAATCTCTCTCCCCTGTGAAAGGCCATCCTAAGCCCTCTGCAATTTCAGTCTTGGTAATTCCCAATATCTGTAACATTATCTAGACAATTTCTTTCTGCTGGTCCTCACCATCAGCTGACACACTCCAATCCACCAGAGATACACCGATTTAATTTTCCTGACTGTGAGTCAGTAATTATTTCTAAGCAATCTCAAAAAGTTGCACAGCAGCCAAACGTAAGCACAGGTATTTGGGGATTCAGGCCTGCGGCAGAGAATAACAAGACTGGAAACATAAGAGGTCACTAGACTCAGAAACAACGAGGTTAAACAGGCAGTTTGAGTCCATGTAAGAGGATGCCAGAAAAAGGATTGTTAGAGAAAAATAGCCCCAGATCGGTATAATGAGGTCTGAGATTTTCAGTTTAAGTGTCAAGTGCTTTGTCCGCATGTTGCACAATCACATTAATCAAAAGCAGGAAACAGAAATCTTATGCTGGCCAGACATAAAATGCTTGTCCATTTTAATTTACACATCATGCAATGCATGACCATGTACATTGTACAGCAACGACAGGAAAATTAATAAGAAAAAATAAGCAAAGAGCCTTCACCTGTCACCAGACCTTACAAGCTTCACTGGATTTCTCTTTATGAAAAATGACATCTGCCAGAATTACTCGTGTTTAAATTCTTTAAAAGGACAAAAGCTTTTTTTTATTCACTTTACCGTTGAGCTATTAGCATTTATTTCACCATGATTATAATTGGATATATTTTCCACTCCCTGTCCTTGACTAGCCTGTTAGCATTCTTGCAAACTTTTAAAATATTTCTGTTTTTCAACCTAAATGTGGGGTGAAGTAACCCATTGCTAGGGAAACCACTCATTTTCACTCTTGACTATCAGATACATGTTGAGAGCTAGTCAGCTTTTTCAAAGTGCTAGGTCTTTTTTTTTTTTTTTTTTTTTTTTCCTTTTTGGTACCATTTCAAATATATCCTGGAATTGAGACTTTATAGACCTTCTAGCTATATAGGTACACAAACATAGGTAAGCAATGCATTTATCACATAAACCCTCCACAGAGCTATTATACTTTGTAAGAACAACAAGCATAAGTAGATTTTTGTTTTTAAAGCCAAATGTAAACATACTTAAAATAGAATTCTTATCAGGTATGGATTCCCACTGGGAAGAAGAAATTCACATCAATTACTAAATGATGCAACATCTAGTTTAATAAAGGCTATTACCTCACCTACATCTTAAAGTGACCAAACAACATTCTTAATCTCCATGAATATTTTCATTTAAGATACATACCATGCCAATTAGTTAACTAAAACTCTTTTCAATCAGACAACATTCACACTAAATGAATCTGAATGACTTAACATTTTCCAAAAGAAGCTCAAGACCTACAGCCAGTAAGAATGAGAAAACCATCAATAACTTTGATGTTAAATCTAAGATGCAACCCCAGATTACTCTGCATTCCAACTCAGGTTACTAAGGACCCATTCCTGAACCAACATAACTGTGCACAAGACAGAAGGCTATTTGCTGACAACAATCACTTCGGAAAAGAGAGAATACAGGGAATAATCACTAGTTCTTCTCACCATTCTGGGTATAACTAAAGGAAGAAGTAATGTAAAAAGGCCAATTACACCTTTCAAAGAAATGAATGATGCTATAAAACAAATTCCCCAAGAATGATTACATATACAGTATCTTCAGCAGTTGAAGATTCAAAAAAAAGGTATTGAATATTCTGTAGAGTTTCATGATGAATTAAGCATTACTGTAAATTTTAGTCTTCTTTCCTAATCAACAGACTTGTTCTCCAGGGCTGAGATATACGGAAAAACTTATTTCAAGTGTTCAGTCTTTCAGAAAGCAAAACTATATACAGTTAACCTGCAATTCACAGTTACTTCCCACAGCTTCTAATCCTCAAACTTTTATCTACTATTTTTTTTTTTAGTTCAAATGACCTTGTTTCTTAAGGCTTTAAATCCACAAAGTACTGGGGAAGTAAATCTGAATTTTAAAGACTACCTGTAACCTTGGACTACAAACTTACCAAAAAAGAAGGCACATACACATCCCTATTTCTTAGTAAGACAAATGATTAGGCAGTTCCTATCATGTTGCCCCATAAACGAGAAGGTTAATTTTAAGCTAAGCTTAATATTTCTTAATGAATAAACTATACTTTCACTGCCTTTACTTCATTAAAAATCACATTCTTTAATTTCTGTGGATAGCAGAAATAGCTAATTATATATATTTTTAACCATGAGCAAAAGTAATTCCTTCCTGGTGACTGACTGTGGTTTTCCTGTGCGTTACTGCTGCGTAGCTATTGTTTCCCTCTTCCTTGTATTTCAGTTCTCTATACGTCTTGTCTATGAGTGCCCACTTGGCACAAACAGCACTATTTCACATCCATGTAAGAGAATCACCATCCTAATTAACTCGCCATTGCCACCCTAATTAACTATGGTAAGGTCTCAATCAAACAGGCACCTCTACACACCATTTTTAAACTGCTTCCTAGCAATGAAATTCAGCATCTCATCTTCTCGATTACTTTTGCTGAGGTGGAAAGTACTGAAAACATACAGTGAAGGAAAAGAAAAATCAAAAAAATAAACAGTCCAAACCCTTATGTACTTCCCTCCCCCACTTTTACTCATTTTCTTCTTAGGATCCTACAATTTCATTAACCAAAGCACAGCAAAGTATGAAGACTTTCTGAAATCCAGACAATAAATAACTAATCTAACTCTAAAAACATACTTAGCAGGAATAGGAATATATATAGCTTTTAACAAAGTGAAAATCATGCATATGAATGTGTAGTGAGGAGAAAAATGACCTAAACAAACCAAAGAATAAGTCTTCTGGGCAAAGTTTATCACCTATGTCAGTCACTTCTCTTTAAGTTAAGGTTTTCCTACAAATATGTCAATTTCTATGCCATAAGTAACTAAAAACAAAAACCTATGCTGAAACATTGCATTATGAAAATTAACTGTTGCCAAATGCTATTAAAGATTATTAAATCCAGAATGTTTGTAACCAAAAAAATATATAAAAAATAGGAACTAATATATAAATATATCTGGCAAATACAACAGCAAGCATTGCATGATAACTACAAATCCCTTACTGAATACTTTGCCAGAGAAAAATAAAGTGAATGCTAAGTTGACAACAACTGAAAACAACTTCAGTTTGAAACCTGACATTTTCACCTCCTCCATCCCCACTTTCTGAAGAAGTAGAATTCAATACTTTCCACTGTGTGTTGAATTCTCCAGACTAAATTGTATAAAGTCCAGTGTAGAATCATTTAAATTTTTCCTCCAATACAAAGAAAAAAGGCAACTATAGTGTTATTGATCAGTTTCCAAGACCAAGGTGGATGGATCCAAAAACTATTTTTCAGCTATGAAAAAGATTTTCAACAGAATATTTCACTGATGATCAGGATAGCCCAAACTAAAATATTTCTATTTGCTCAACATGACTTTTTCATTTGAAAAGGGTCAACAGTAAGTTCTATTTTTCCACCAGAACCCATCTGCTGGAAAAATAACCTGAAAGAGGTTGCAGGTTGAGGAAAAGAATATTTTTCCTCAAGATATTACATACCTGAGGTTATTTCTGAACTAATGCTTAAATACAGCAAAAATATTTTAACTGAAAGAAATTTGGCCCTGCTATACCCTCTCAAGATTGCAAAATCAGTAGTTTATCAATTTCATCATAGTAATCATTTTTGAAAACGTGCAAAACAGCACATCGGAGACTCATAGAATGGCTTGGGTTGGAAGGGACCTTAAAGATGACCTAGTTCCAAACCCCCGCCATGGGCAGGGTTGCCACCCACTAGATCCGGTTGCCCAGGGCCTCATGCAACAGAAGGATGGTCCACTTGGGAGATGTGTTCTCATCTCCCCTTTAGACCCACAGATTTTAAGCTAATGGGATATGTGACAATGCCAAAAGTGACATGAAAAAAAAAAAAAAAAGCATCAAAAAAGCAGAAACTGAAAAAACAAAACAAAACAAAACAAGGCAAAACAAAAATAAAAGCAAGGAAAACCCGCCCCCAAAACCAGAGCAATTGCACAGGATGAGTTGTTCCCACCACATATAGAGAAATCTAAGCTACTAATCTCAAAACAATTTGTGAAGCATTTTTTCTACCACGGAATTCCACATGAAGTTCCTTCCAAAAATGAGTCAAAGCTCTCAGTAATTACAGTATTGGCAGATTCAAGATGCACCAAGCCAACTGATGCCAAAAACAACAACATATCACAAACAAAAAAAATCCCCAAACACCTTAGTTTTCCATTCCCCCAAGTACACTTATACTAAAAAGCTCACAAACCAAAGTAATCCACTAAAACAATCTTCAACTGCTACAGAATATTTTTTCAGTTTTTCCACCATATAAGACGATGTCAAAGAGTCAGAAGTGTTACTTTCCTAACTATGTTGTGCCTAAAGAGTAAAGAAATAAGTCAACTTGCTTTCTACAGTAAATTTCCATACTTCAGTGCTAACAACTGAATTCTTTAGCAGTGTGCTAACAGAAAATTTGGAAAATATATCAGAGCATAAATGGTGCCAAATGCCATTGAAAACACTTACGACCCTGCCTTCTGTTATTTGTATTAAGTTTATATTCATTCTGTAATATAACTACTATCTGGAGAATTTAAATTTATAATTTTATAGTCTTTCATGGGACTATATAGAGGAACTAACAAACAAAAATACGAAGAGGGTGTATTTTCTCTTTTTTAATCATCCTTCATAACATTAACACGTTATTCATTGTAAAGCAGCTAAATAAATTAGAATGAATGCGTAATACTGACTCCCTTCTACAGAAGTGATTCAACGAAACATGAATATGGGTTAAACTCTTTCAGTACTGCACATTGTAAGAATTCCATCCTACGTTACAGAAACATACATACAGAATAATCCTTCCAGATAATGGCTTTCACACAGATGAAAACACCACTACAATAACAGGACAAAACATGAGCTTTGGAAAAGGAAAACAAAGACAAAACCAACACTGACAAAGAAAGGCATAAGATGAAAAATACCAGGTTAGATCTTGCAGTGTAGTATATATCCTCTGAATTGTCCAAAAAATCGCTACTGTCAGGCTGTTCATTAGATAGAGATCAAGAAACTCAAGTTATTTACATTGTGACTGAAAGCCAGGTATAGATAAAGGGAAATTTTCTCGCTAAAAAGAAAAAAAGAGTTGTTAGTTGAAGCTCAAACCATGTTAAAACAGTTCAGGCGGGAAGGGGGAAACACAGCTAAGGGTATTCTCACATCACCAAATACTACTGAATCACACCAAAATAATGACTTATTGTTCAACACCTGAGCTGTGGTAATGGGCGACAAGCAGCCTCAGTAAGAGGCATGTGTGTACCAGCATCAAATATAAGGGCATCACCAACAATAACTCATTCAGCAGTGGTCCAGTCCTTTTGCCTGTGCGCTCATACCCTTAAGTGAATTAGCATGAAGTTTAAATGTGCTTTAGTGAGACAAAAGCAAAAGGGTCAGAAGAACTGCTTTAATGAAAATAGATTCTCATTATTGTTGTTGGAAAAAGAGAGAGCATCTCTTGCTCCTGTTTCCAAGTCTCTCTCCAGTCTCCCCAGAGGATGTACATTATCACAAATTTCTCCTTTAGCCTGCTTTGTATGAAGGCTCTTTGCTAGAGCAGCCATTCCTTGAAAATGCCAATTGCAATTGTCCATTTGTTCCACGGTTGGTTTCTAACAACAAAATGTATTTTTTCTTTTGTCCCTAGACTCAGCATCATCACTTGGAAAATGACAGTTATGCTTCTCTCTCGGCTAACAGCAGTTTTAAGAATTAAAACAACTCTTCTAATTCAGTCTACAGTGGCAATATGTTACAAAAACGGCTACTGCAGATGCAAATATTTTATGTAAGCAGTTACCTTTGCCTACAGGAACTATTTAACTTGCTTGCATTTTTAGGTATATCACAGTAATCCTGTGACAGACAAACTGATGATTGTTTCATTCTTTCCCATTCATACTCACACTGAAAACAAACTCATATAATTAGACCAGTACTACAGAAAAAAAACTAAAAACACTCCTGCCAGGAAATCAGAATGGATATATTAATCTTTTAAAGGTAAAAATTTTGTAAGATGTCCTACAATGATGGATTTTCTGTATCTTCAAAGGACAGATCATGTCTGTACATTTCACTCTATTATGGGCAGTGGGGCAGTTCATTTCTGTCTTGAGAAAGGTCCATAAAAGCAGTTATAGATCTTTATAGAGAGATACTGAAAGTTCTTTGGACAGGTTTGAAGTATGTCAACTCTCACAGGAATACATAATACTAAAATATTTCCTTATCAGCAGAATTAATCTGGATAGTTCAGGTCCCTTCTTGTAGCAGAAGGAGCTCCTAAGATTCTGAAGTGCAAAGGTCCTGATTGCTAACACACGCTGTGGGAAAAGGCCCAATTTCTCTTTTCCAAGCATATCTGCCAAAGAAGTGCTCTCTGAAGTCATGCTTTAACCCCCTGCAGAAAATCCCTCTCTGCAGCTTCGCAATTCAGGTTCCTAAGGTACAATGAAAATACCTCCCTGACCAGTGAAGCTGTCCAGCTCACTTACGTGGCTTGTACAGTGAGTGACTGATAAAATAAAAATGAAAAAAGTATTTTAAAACTTCATCTTCTCCATTCACATCTTCTTGCAATTATGATTCTGCATATATAAAATGAAATTCTTAAGAAGCAAAAACCATCATACTTGGAATCATATGCCACCGATTTTCATAACAATCTAGACCATGTAGCACAGAAACAAAGTCCTGATAACTTGGAATTAGTTCAAAAATGATTCTGGGGTAACTGGTGAGTTGATAGTAGAAACACTGGCCTTCCCAGGAAAGGGAAGAAACTGCCCAAGTGCACAAACGTGGATAGCAACAGCCTCCGTCACAGAAGTTTACTGCAGTGGCATGTGAGAGACAGCACAGACACCCCATTGCCTGAGTTCTTGTACTGATGGACCCACAGGAGGAAAACATGAGCACTATATCGTTACACATTACACCAAATGCCAGACTCAGTGTGGCTCACGTGAGATTCAGGGCTACGAAAAATTTGTTTGTATGGGAAAATAAACTTCCCCAGAAAAATCAATTTTCAAACGCATTAAACTTCCTCCCAGGCTCTCAATTTTATGATTATTCCCAATAGCAATCATTGTCAATATGAGCATGAGGGAGAGAAGCATTTGAGTACACACACAGCAACTGTACAATTAAAACTGTAAGTATAAGTAAAGGGAATGGTCTAGTTGGCAATGAGGTATAAAGGATAGAGGAAACCCACAATACAAAGAGCTGTTGCTCAGCACATATCTCACACCTGGTGAAGCCCACATAGAAGGGGGTCTTGATGCGTACAGTCTAATGACATCAAATAATTCAGGACCAATATGTTCTCCCTTATTGGAAAAATTACTACTGATTTTAGTAGTGCTAAGGAAGTATGCTACGCATCTTATATTTCCCCTCTTCCACTGATAATTGCAGGGAATAATGTATTGTGCGTTGCACACGCTGCTTGTTACTCACAAATTCGTGATGTGGCTCAGTTTCTTTCCTCAAGGGCGGATCAAATTTTACTTGACCAACTGAAGAGGAGAAAAGGAAAACAACAACTTAAGTTAGGCAGCAATTAGACAAAACCTTCCTCCAAAGGTTAACACAAGAAATAAATTCAGTTTAATGAGTGTATTCTATGCCCACTGATGGAAACTTTTGACACACGCTACTATTCTATCACAGAAGGCAGCACAATCATCATTTACCCTACCTACTCACTCTATAATCTGGAAAAGGATTCAGTGAACAGGGCATCGAAGCACCCTCTTTAAAGGTCTAACACAGCTGTCATTTATAAAAACATCTATTATGTGAATTTACTTTTGGATGTGTTCTTCAGGGAGACTCATTAGCACTAAAGAGCCTTGAATGAAGTTTGCAGAAAACTAATCACACCTTCTCAGAGCTCTTTGGCAGGTACTCTAAGACATCTCCCCTCTATTTTAGTTCAAGAAAATTAAAGCTGCAAGAAATGCTCTCATTTAATTCAAGCAACGGATTGACTAAAACTTGGGGATTTGGGGGTGGAGTCTGATTCTAATGGCCAGTGCTCAACTTTCTCCTTTCCCCATTTTTACATATCTGTTTCAATTCAAAAGCCAACATGACAAATATACTAAATTAAGGAAGAAAAAGCTTTCCTTGCCATTCTGGTACCCAGCACAATCTAGCATCAATCTGAATATCCTTGCCAGCGTGAGATATGGGGATATACCAACCAGCTATCAAAAGATCTCAGGCTGTGTGCTGTTCAATTAAGATGAAGCAATAGTAAGATTTACTGAAGTGCTGACGAAGTGCGTATTCAAGTATTTTTAACTTAATCTGTTTCACCTACAGATATGTTCTGGAAGCAAAAGTTTTAATTTTTGTTGCATACCAATAAAAATGTTTGTGTGTAAAAAACCCAGAATACTAGTTGAAATTATAAGAGAATATTAATGATTAATTTAAGAACTTTCAATATTGTCATCTACATATGCTTACAGTTTATTTCAGAGCGGGTCTTTTCTTCTCTCACATTTCTACTTGTTGAATGAATTCTATGAGGCACCACAAGAGGCTGGAAGAAAAAAAAATAATACTTCAATATCCAAGTATACTCATTTAGAAACATGGTATTCTGCATGTTTTTGCGCATATTTCTTTAGCATAATATCAAAAAGAAATCAATCAGAAGCTAAAAATAAGGATTCCCTTTTTTTGTACATTAAAGTTAGAAATATTTATTTAAAGTTAGAATCATTTAGCTATAATATCTCCATATTTCTCTGAGAACATCAAGTTCAATATAAGGGTTTTTAAACTCTGGACTTGAGCAAATGAAAATAATGCTGGCCATGATTCACTTTTGCTCGTAACGTTTCCTCTCTGTGCCTTTCAGTTTAACGGTATTGGTAGTTTCCAAAATAAGCAGCAATACTAACTCCATCTTACCAGCAGATTTGCCTTTGTTTAGACAACCATATCATTTTGCCCGCTTTTAATCTAACTGGATTCCTAAAGCATCATCAGTTAGTTTCTTTCAATAGATGACAAGTTAGCATGAGGTTTTCAGAGCTGAACAGAAGAGACCATATCCCTGGTACCACGTAGCAAGTTCCTTGTGTTGTATGGCAAGAGCGATGCCATCATTTCCAGAAATTCACCTTCATATTTATGGGCCATTTCTATTTTTCCCTGGATTTCGATTTACTTCCATATCGGATGAAGCATCATGAACTTTAAGACGTAACTTTCTTTTCCTCGACCCTGCTGGATTTTCACTTTTCGTTCACATCTACTACTGCAGGTTTTCTAAGAAACCATGACAAAGCTTCTTAGCAAGAATACAAGACCAACTGACTGACATGTACAACAAGGCCCCAGAATTAGCAACAGAAATCCTAATAGTGTGTTTTCAGTACATCCTCAGTTAAATCTTATTCTCAAGAAAAAAACTCCTAAACTTTCTCCCAAGTAATCTGTGAAAATCGTATGTTTGCTATGTTTCTCTGTTGAATACATGGCAGCAAAACAATTTTTAATGAAGGCAATCTAACACTACTGTGACATAAATTTGACATGCTTGTAAGTTAGGCTTGCTTTTACAAATACTCATCATAATCTTTACCTTGCAACTTCTGACTATGAATGGATGACAATTAGAGAAATTCAACTGGTATAATACTACAAGAAGTCAGAAATGCTCTGCAACTCTAACCCTCAGGTATTACCTGAAAGCTTTATTCCCATCCTCTTTGCATCACACACAACTGCCTTGCTTTATATTCTAGGCCAAACATATGTAAAGAGTGCTTCACCTCACTTCTATGTTCGCTTTGGTCTTTTTTTAAGCTGGATAGGCTTGAAGACTGTGGGTGCATGAGAGAAAATGTATCTCACAGTGGGGCTTGCATTTTTAGAGCTTGTGACAATCCTCCTCTTCCACAGTTCTGGTTTGTCTATTTTGCATTCTTCTGAGCTTTAAAAAATTGCTGGCTAGATAGCTCAGGATGCAGTTCAAGGCTTGACCTTTTTTTCCACTTGAATATCGAACACTAAGCACTGAAAGGTGGCTTACTTCTAGTCCTTCTTTGAGAGGCACTGCTCACCTGCAAAGGGTATGTGCACACTTGTGATGCCAGCATCAGGAGCCAGGTTTGGAGCGGGTAGAAAGCATTTTTGCCTTCGCAGCATTATTTTCTAAGTTCCTTGTATCCTGCCACAGATGTTCACAGATATTCACACTGTACTACGTGCAGAACCCGCCCTCACACTTCCTTTTCCTCGGCTAACAGAATTACTGGAAGTAGTCAAATCCTCATCACTGTCAGAGGACAGAGCCTGCAATTCACCTTGAAAGACCTATGCTGACAACTAAACAACAGGAGCAGCTGACACCCAAATCGTGCCCGAGGACAAAGAAATGTAGGTTAACTTCGCAACACAAAATGCCATTTGGGCACAACATTAGGCATGGTACAGATCTCACTAGCAATCTCATCCTCAAAACATTCAGGGTGCTAAGACTCTAACGTAATAAACAGGATTATAGGGAACAGGCAGTTGCCAGCAGCTACAATACCTTATTTATAAGGGAGTCCCAAATGGAAATTGTCTTGGAATCAGAAACCCACTGAGGTACTACTCCATTAGTTGGAGTGAGGAAAACATCAACAATGCCACAATCACAGATATTGCTGCCAAACAAATACTGACTGTATCCACGGGAAACCTTTCTGATTACATCCAAACAACCTGATTGCATTTCCCCCACCACACTAATCGTTTCATCTTTAAGACAACATTCCAGACTATCCTACCCAAACAGTACCAAATAGCATTCCCATAAAAGCACCATGGGCCAGGTGAAGAGCTAAGACGAGTGGGCAGCAGACCTGCTAACACCGCTTCTACCTAGAAAAGCTCCTACGTCTCCAAAAGCCAACAAAAACTGAAGTAACCAACTACCACACACACACAAAAACAAACCAGGGTGTAGATCTAAAGTTCAAGATTCTCCCAAGGGTTGTTTGTACCACGCTTCTTTCAAGTTTTGGTGGATGCATTCAGGTGACTGCTACTAGTAAAGGAGTGGTCATTCCCCAAGTTCAGATGAACATGTCCATCCAGCCTGTGAGCAGTGTTCAACCGTGTATAAGAGGAACACAGACATTTCTTATCCTCTTTGACCCACAATGGCAATGACTGCAACGTCAACCACAACTTTTATCTGTGACAGGATACCTGAAATACAGAACTCGTTCGAGATGTATCAGATAATTTATCATCTGCTTTATTTGCAGAGGCAGATTCTACCCTCATTTATTTTGTAAGGCAACATTTTCCCAAGTGTCCCTATCAATCTCATTTTGCAGGCAGATTAAAAGCCTTGATGGAAAGTTATCTGGTAACAAGGTTTGGGCAGACATGAGAAGTGACATCTATGTTGTCTATCTGATGAAGATGATCCAACACCACAGGTAATGGTATTTGAAGCCCACTGAACAGACCAAGGCCACGTGATGAATGCAGAGAACTGGATTATGTCTAGCTGTGAAGTCCATGAACACAACAAAAAACCCACATAAGCCATGTAAAGTGAACAACAAATGAACTTGCATCCAAAAGAATAAACAGAAAAGAAATTCAAGAAATTAAACTTGCTCATCCCCT
This sequence comes from Oxyura jamaicensis, assembly GCF_011077185.1. Classification (NCBI taxonomy): domain Eukaryota; kingdom Metazoa; phylum Chordata; class Aves; order Anseriformes; family Anatidae; genus Oxyura; species Oxyura jamaicensis. Next base: position 14,372,196 of record NC_048895.1, read on the forward strand.
CAATACTGTCAATCCTTTATAAATGATGAAAATATGCATTTTTCTCTGATCACTGTTGTGAAACAGTTTTTATTTTACTTTCTCCCCAGATAAGGCATAAACTTTTCCTGATACCAGGCTTTATTATGGGATAACTGACAAATGATGTACACTGGACAACTGAAGAGACTTCTCAAAGGTAAACCAGAATGGACATAAGAACAAGTACTATTTTGAAAGCCACAGGTAACTGTCACTAAAAGGTGTCCTGAAGTGACTCCACACAGAAAGAGAAGAGAGATTCTCCAGCTGAGTGGCCCAAAATAAAGACATATTCTTACTGGAAAATATGTAAAAGTGACACGGGGAAATGGCACATCAATGATTCAGTACAATTTCCAGGAAAGCTACTCTGTGCAAGCTACTCTGACCCAAACATTTATCTAACATAGAACACAGTGAAAACAGCTATCTTACTTCTTATGACAGCTTATGAAAGCCTTATTTTTCTGGTTTCTACAGAAATACTGCTTTAGGGAGGCCTCAGAGTTGTCTACCATCATTGAACAGACAGTAAGGTAAAGAACACCACCTGATCCTCACAGCTTATGGCAAAGAGCAGAACCGAGTTCTTCTATGTTGTCTCCTGACGGAGACATACGGAATTAGAAACTTTTCTCTTGGGAGAGTCAAACACATCAAGGGTTTTCTTGCATGTTTAACTTAAATAAATTAAATATAACTTAGATTTATTTTACACAGCTTGACTACTTGGAATTGCTTTTAAGAGTACTGACTCTTAAAATTGCTTTTAAAAGAGTACTTTATTCCTTCCCCTCCTTCCCCTCTTGAACGTTGCACTCCACAATAAAAAACAGATTTTACTTTTGCTTCTTTCTAGTTATTTATTTCAACTTCTAAGCAAGAAAGAAGTAGATTCAGTGCATGTCAACTTGTCTTTGATGCTACAGAAAGTACAAAACCTCATTTAACTTTCAAAATCTGAAAGTGGCTATCTTAAAGTAGATGCTTTTTTAAGCCTATTTTCATTTGAAGACATTTTTAGACTAGTTTATCCCGATTAAAAAACACACACGATACACACAAAGCACAGATACGCAATAAATGAGTCAATTTGTGCCAAAAGAATTTCTTTTCCCCATAAGAGGTAATTAATGAAGGAATTGTAAACATCTGCGAAGTCTTCACTAAGATACAATTACATATGATGACAGGATGCAATAACAAAATATGTCTTCTCTTAAGAATCACTTCAGTCCTGTGCTGTTTATCAACTTATGTAAGCATGATATTTTTAACCTGCTGTTAAAGTAGAAAATCAGAGACTTTGCATTTGATAAAATCATGAGGGATATCAAGTCTCATATTCTAAGATAGAAAATAAAATCTGCAAGAAACACAGCAAAACAGTTGACAAAAACAACTACAGAATCATTATCTTCTAGTAAGAAAGTTACTGAGACAGTAGATTAAAAGCAAGAAACAAGTTATATACGGTTATAAAGTGATTTTATGAATGTGTTCTTTGAAGATAAAGACATTTTCATGAAGAAACAGAAAGCAGGGTGCATGACAGAATGCAGGACTAGAAGAGTCCACATTTACTTTTGCACCATAAATGCACAAGGACAACAATAAATAAAACTAAAATGTTTAAATCTCTTTAAGCTTCTCTCCCTCAAAGAGGATGAATTTTGGTAAGCGTCTGGTAAGTGTCCCAGGTCTACACATGCAACAAGAGAATAAACTGAACTGAATAAACTGAAGTGAGCAGAACCCTGCAGACCATTCTGAGATCACATTTCTGTGGCTCAACAAATACTAATTATCTAATCATTTAGTTCTGTTGGCAAACAAAAGCTCAACCTGATTCTATGGTTAAAACGTATTCCTACCTCAGGATCATCATCATCAAAGTCATGATAAGTGGAATGATCAGGATTATTCATTTTATCCAGAAGTTCAATAGCAAGACTTCGATTTAGTGGCTGAGTAACAAAAGGATGCTGAAAGACAGAAGGAAAAAAACACATTAAGATACCAATCAGTCATAATAAACATGTTTTAGTTTTACACCTTCAAAAACAAAACAAATCAGTAAAACACACAAATTATACCTGTAGTAACTTTTCAGCTGTAGGCCTTTTCTTAGGATTTTTTGTAAGTGCCATTTTCACAAAGTGATGGAAACTATTGGACCTGTAAAATGAAATGGTAAACATTAGAATCAATTGTCCAGCAAAATACACGATCATTATCTACTGAACTGTTGAAGTGCTTACCATTTCATTTTGTCCTTTAATTTAGGAGGCTGGAAGTTGCTTTTTGTCATTAGAAAAAGTGCTCTGAAAAAAACAGTATTTATGTGGTTTACATTGTGAGATGGATGCACACATGCACACACAAGACAGATTAGTAAACACATTATTTTGTTGAGAATAAGAAGTCTATCCGTTTAAGAAATATTACCAGGACAGTATCACGCATTTGTGCACCGAAGAGTTCTTACGAATGCTACAACCCAACATCTTTGCAGTAGCCCCAAACACCACAAGCACACACAGCCAGCTAATCTAAACAGATTATTTACAAAGCTGTGTTTATACACCAAGCTTTAACCCCTTGCTAACCTCATTGGATGTAGGTCAAACATTGGAGGCTGAAGTTCAGCAAGCTCTATAGCAGTTATTCCAACAGCCCACAGATCACAGAGTTGGTTATAGCCACCTTTTCTTTCCACTGCAGCAACTTCTGGTGCCATCCTAAATGATGAAAGATGTCTTGTTTTAGATACACTTTTCATCACAAATCAAACATTCTTCTGTATGCAGCAGCATGTTTTTAATTTCCCCATTGCTCTCAATTAATACACAGCATATATATTTATATTTTTCTGTGTATATATATACACATGCATACGTGTACGTGTAAAAAGGTACATCATATATACATTTTTTGATTTTGAACTTCTTAATTTCAACCTGTAGTCCACCAAACTGTGTCAAGTTTTTCCCTAGTTCCTTTTTTCCAAATGAATAAATACTGCGGTAGTTGTTTATTCATCTGGAAGTAGTGATAGGCAAACAATTCCCACGTTAGGATCCCTCCTTCACTGTAGCAAGGATGCAGTTTTCCTCTATTATCTTCCAGGAAGGAAGTGGATGAAAACAATCTTGTGCAGGAGCACAGGGAACTGCCAGTGGACAACCAAACTAGAATAAATCCAAACAACATCCAAATACACACATGGCCCAACAAAGTAATCACGTGACTTGGAAGAGAAAAACTCTAACTAGAAATGCAACACAAAAAAACAAGCTTTCTTTTCTCCTAAAAGCATAAGGCCTGAAGACTTATTGTCAGTTCTGCAGAGTACCTCTTGTTTGTAAAACCTGCTTCACTGTTATGTCAAAGGAGCTCATTTAAGTCTACAAAGCAGCTTCAGATCTTCAGGGGGAAAAATTTTATAAACATAATAAACACAATAGGAATACATAAATAAAATAATTCTCTAGGAATTGTGGCATGCTTTGGATTGCCAAAGTAAACTACCGATCTGATTATTTGATCTAGTCGTATTGGATGTCAAAAGTGTTGAGGTTTTTAAGTTTTGAACTTCATTAGCCCAGATCACCTAAAAAAGGACCAGTGGAATAAGAAATGTAACACAATATAGATAAGACAGGAGAATGTCACTTGATGAGTGCTACAGTAAAGCAGCAGACAGCATTACTTAGTAGACATTTCAAATAATGTAATATTTAAAACACAGATATTTTTAACTACAGATTTGAAGATAACATCAGATTTTTGTGGTACGATTTATTTCACGGTTGGCCTAAACTACATCTATGTATACTTACATTAGCATTCATTAAAAAAAAAAAATCAAAAAGGAGGAAGGAGTTACCAGTGTAGAGGGGAAACGTGAACTTTACAAAGACATGGAGGAGAAGGAACACAAGGGTAAATAGTAGGATTACTAGAACTGAAGACACCGCAGAACAGTTTTGCTTTTCATTTCTCTCCCATCCCACCACAGTGCCCTTCCCTTCCCATACCTCTAACGATCGCTCAAATCTTCAAACTGCTTACAGCTAAATGTTCTTCTCCACAGCCTCAAGCTTCGCTTCCTCGCTTCTACTCCCCAAATATGAGATGACTTCCAAAGAAAAACTGATGCTTTTTGTCAGCATTTAACCCATGTAATGCTTTCATAATTATTGTTTAAAGTTATGGCGTGTCATTTGAGAAGCATGGCCCAGCTTGGTAGTTACAAAGCGATACAGGTCAGGACTAAAGTCACCCCAGACATCTCAGTCAGGAAGCAGAGCCACAGTCCAATTACACAATCGTGACCAATGGATGTTTGCACCGCTCAGGAAGGGAAGTGAATCTGTGCCTTGGCGTGACTTACACTACAGAAAAATGCTAAAAATGCTGTGCTCGAGTCTATTTCAAGACTGCATATTTCAATGGAGCTTTTTTTTGTACATAATTTTTTCTCGTAAATACTATGCTGTCACAGAATAGAACTTGCAATATCTGTCTAGGAAACGTACAAAAGTGCTATTTTATATGGAAGAACGTGCATCATTTACTTCAAGGCAAAAAGGGAACCACGTCCAGTGAGAGAAAGAAAAAAAGGAAAAACCTGAACTTTAGAAAAGATAAATTATGCAAACTAGTTTACTGAGGAAAGAGTAAGATACAGTACAGACTGAATTCAAACTTCAGTTTCTTTTCTATCATTTTTTGTTGTGTTGTTTTTTTTCCTCATATGCCTACAAACAAGCAAACAGAAGTCTTAGAGAAAGCATTTCACAAATGGCAAAAGAATCTGCAGAGACAAACAAATGAAACTCATTACCAGCTGAAGAGTTGCAGAAAAAACAGGTCTGGCATAAAAGGGAAGTAACCCAAGACACCAAAATGGATATTGGGGAAGAAAAAAATTTAAGATCAGAGTTAAAAACAAGCAAGACCGCAGTCAGATTTAAAATCAGACTAAACTGAGATGAACTGGTCAATAGTAATAGCAGAACACAGACAATATTTAAGTTTTTCAAGGTATTTGAATGTTTTCTCTGATGCTCAGCTAATTCAGGACGTAGCACAAAAACAGACATGATCCCAGGCAAGGCAGACAGCCTTTAGTGATTAGTCTACTCAGAAAGACATAGCACGCTTTTAACACAAGATTTTCGGTAGTATTATGTTCATTACTATTATATTAACAAACAATTAAAAACATAGTTACCAATACGGGGTGCCAATAAATGATTTCCTTTTGGCAATTGTAGCTGTTATCTGTGCAGATACTCCAAAATCAGCTATATATATATATATAAAAAAAAACAAAAAAAAAAAACAGAGTTAACAACTGATCTGATGCAATTCACTGTTTACAACCACAACAGTTTGGTTTCTTCACTTTTAAGAGTTTGCTAAACATACCGGAAATATTTAACAAAAAATAAGTAACAAAAACAAATAATGGAAGCTTGGTGATTTTCCAATTCTATTGGTCAACCCCTCTCAGTCGCCTAAGAAATATGCAGGCTCCACACAATCATGTCCCCCTTATCAACACAAGAAAGAAAAAGGGAAAGTTTTATAAAAGCCTGTGATTTTACTTCTTTTACATCTCATGACTTCTTTTACATCTTCTTTTTACATCACAAAGTTTCACTTTAGTGTTCCAAAACCAGACTCCAATTACTCCAAAGATATTAATGTGATGGTGCTGAGATATTATCAGCAAGAGAAAATGAATTCTAACATTCATTAATTCCTTACCTAATTAAACAAGAAGACTGCATAGACCGCACACAATTTAGACTGCTTAAGACTGCACACAATTTACAGCTTAACAGATTTTTATTTACTTACCTAATTTTACGTGTCCGTTATCCGTTAAAAGAATGTTTGCTCCCTATAAGGAAAAAAAACGCACTTCAATTAAAACATGAAGATTTCCCTGACAGTATATTAAAAAAAAAAAAATCTTTATGTGAGATCTAATGGCAAACAAGGGGTCAAAAGCTAAATCAAGGATTGCATGTTCAAGGAAACTGTAGCTTTATCAAGGAAATGTATCTGTAATTATCTAGTTGCCATTCTGTGATATAAAGGAACTTAGATATACAGGGTTTCTCATGAATTTCAAGTTTAGTATTCTGTAGCCTATGGTATTATAAAGTTTTCCATTGTACGCAAAGCCCTCTCAAAGAGCAGAATTATGATCATTTGTCTATGCGGATGAATTCTTAGTTTCTTTTTTCTATTTACAGTGATTGAAAGGAAGTAGGAACTCTAAAGGTCACGGCGGAAGTAATTTGATTTTCTTTTCATATGCAGGAGCTGGTTTTGTCTCATCTGAGAGCCATGATAATTATAGCCTTAAGGACCTCCCTTGATATTCAAGTGTTTTACAAAACCATTTCCATCTTTCTGCAGCAGAGATTCTGTTAGTGCTCAGTTGTAAGAGCTCGCTGCTGCGGGGCTATATGCACCACTTCAATAATCAGCTCAATAATCAAAACCAACCCCAAGCGACAGTTGATACCATAAAATTACCACATAAAAGGCCTGTGAACAAACCTGATTGGAAGAAGGAAACCAGTAACAAGCAGAACTGAGCCAAGGTTGGAGATGGCTAAGCAAAGCTGAACAGAGCTACGAATGGCAGTGCTGCCCATAATCCGGGCAGAAAGGCAGCACAGAGGGCTTTCCAAACAACATTTATGTACAGGAGGGGGTTTTCACTGGGAAGAAGTCAGGCCTGCAGTCCTGCTCCAGCCACACAACTCATTTTGGCAAATCCTGCACAAATACAGTTAATGAGCCTTATAAATGGAGCTAGGTAAATAGTGTAACAGCCCAGTTAACATGCTCTTGACCTTGTCCACCTTTCAAGACTAACAGGACAGATACTCTAAATACATAACTACTGAGGAAAGCAAACATAACTCAGTAGTCAAGAGATCTGCAGATGAAAACAGCATTTTTCTACGCTCATGAGAACAGCTTGTAAAAAAAAGGCAATAAAAAACCTCAGTGTAAGCATTCCATGGTTTTATCAGCACAGTTCTGTTTAGAAATTAATATATATCCACTGCATCCTTATAGGATGAGAAATGATGCTTGGAAAGTATGACGAAAAACTTTCAAGTTTAGTGCCCAAATTAATCTCTCATTCAGAAATGATTGTCACGATTGCTCAAACTGCAAATATGCTCCTGCAGTCAGTGAGAATGTACCTACAGTTAAGGCTACTATGTATACTGTATGTTTGGGAAAATAATAATAATTAAAAAAATCAGAAAAAACAACTAAACAACAAAAATCACATGCACAACACAAAGGAGCCCAGTAATTTACTGTCTGATTTCCAGGAGGGAAGCCTGCCAAGTTTAAGCCACAGACTGAGCAAGGAAGAGTTTAGAAAGGCAAATAGCAGGTAATAAAACTCCAAGGACAAAAAGTCAACAGGAAGTATCAGAAGGAAACTATTAACAGAGAGTATAACAGTATGAGCAAGCTACTATTGATACAGCTCTGTAGAGATTAAGTTTTAACTAAGTCAGTGCTAAGAGGCCTGATTCGTGGTACCCTCTCTAATTTTAATACGTGAGGGAGGAGACGCAGTTGGGGCAAGAACCATACAGAACGGCAGCTGCTGCCCTGCAATCTGCTCCCCAGAAAAGAGGCAAGAAGCCAAAGCAACAGCTGTTTACATGCTGGTTCAGCCGGAAGGGTACTTCGAGCTTCTTGGAAAGGTGGGGAAAACACCGAGCCTTTCCTTCTGCACAGAGCACACCCTCACAGCTATCTGAACGCGTGCCGTTCTGGAAGGCAGCTGATGCCGAAGTTCTACAGCCCTGGACTAAACGTGTGTGTGGCTCCAATAAAAAGAACAAACTGTTTCCCTGCATTTTCAAGTTTTTATTTTTGCTGGGCAAAATACATGAACAGAAAAACCTTATAAAGATCATTTCCAAAACTGCTGTGCAGCTGTGAAGACCCTTAAGAGGTTGATGGTGTAGGCTACTTTAAAAAACACTGAAATTCCATTCCGTTTTTACTTACCTTTATGTCTCTGTGCATTTTTCCTTTACTGTGAAGGTAATATAACCCCTGCATAAAATATTTACACAATAATTTAGTCCAACATTCTTCACTTTACATGATTTTAATATTTAATCAACAAACATACTTAGGACCCATTTCAGTCAACTGAGTCACTTTCTGACTGAAGAAAATTCTTTTACTTCGGTGTATCTTAAATGCACTTGCAAATTCAATATACATAGTAGGGTAACATTTAAACACAGGTTGGAAGGAAAGAATACCAGCTACCAGTCTATCGAGAGACATTTTCTATTCAAGTTTTCCTCCGGACATGTTAACTGTTGCCTTTCTAGACCAAGTTAATTACTTTTAAATTGCCTAACACCGCTCTATTCAACAGTCTGATCACTAGATACCTAATGCAGAGATCTCCTATATCATTACAGGCTTCAATTAACTCCAGAACCATGCTAGCAGGCAGCACCTCAGGGCTAACACCAGAGTTCAACCCTAACTCATGCATTTCTGCAGGAAGTATTATTTGGCTGTCCTTCTAGGTCTCCGTCACGGCACCAAAGCATTTTAGGACTCGGTGCCTTGATACAAGTTAGAAACTTGAAGTTATCTGGAAGAATACTAACGAAGCTGAAACCCCGCAAGAGGATTCGGATGTCATTGCTTTTGACGCTCCAGGCTTATCTTTAAAATTCTCTTGCACAGGGCAAAATGCAGGTAAACATCCGTGTGGCTGTGCGGTCACGAACCTCCACAAGGACGACATTTCACTGCAGATATCCATGGCAAGACAAACTTTGGTCCCCCCCCCCCCCAACATCACATAGTGGATTTCAAGAATAAATCAGAATTGTTTTCAATTACCATCATTTTCATGGATGGTCCTAAATACACCCAAATGGGGAAATGCTTGCTTACATGGCTTGGTGCTTGAGACCCTGAAACGAATTTTTCAAAATATTCTTTGTACATATTGATGACTGTGCCACCGAAAACATAGTTTTGGGGTAATTTTTTGTCAGTTCACAAAAACCTGGGTGCAAGATAGCTGACGCACTAATCAATGATGAAATTCAACTCAGACTACAAAAGCCCTGCTTGCTGATGTTTTAACCTAGGTTTTCTGGGGCAAATGACTAAAGATACAGCTGGACCAATACATTTTAAGAGTCCTCACTGCAGGCAGGCGTGCAGATAAAAAGTGGACTCAATTTTTTTTTTGTAAAGAGTGCAATTAAAGCATTTGCCCAACCACTGCAACAACTGGCATTAGCCGGGAGAGTCCCATGTATACTCCTTACGTTTAAATCTCAGGGTGCCACTGGCACAAAAAGCCCAACAACTCACCTTTACCACTACCTAGAAAGAATCTGAGGCCACCCTTTTCAAAACTGAATGCCTAGAATAAGGTACTTTAAAGTCCATACTTACAGGGCCTGTATTTTCAGAATTATTCTCACCGATTCCAACCATCGGTGAGTGATTTGTGTTCAGACCATTTAAAAGCTTTCTAAATATGGACATCTAAAGCTAACTTCAGGCATTCACGTGGAACGCCAGACTCAAGGAAACTGATGGCAAAATTAACATTGGGCAAATGACTTGGACAGATGGACTACATTCTTTGATTTTTCACTAGGAAGAGTGACTGCTAGACTATGCTAACTATGACAAGATACCAGAAACTATAAACATTATCTTTTGTCAGAGTGTGGCATAAGCATGCAGTTACTGTCAACTGTAAAATAGACAGAAAATAAGTATCCGTTGATAACACTTAGAAAATAAACACCAAGTAGCACACTTCCTTCTCATAATCAATCTACACATACTGGCCAAGAAGGCTTCCCAAACAATAAAAAAAAAATCACAAATTAAATTCTAGATTGTTAAAACACTTCTCCATACTCTGAGAAGAACAAGAGGGATTAAAATATCAGAACACTCCCACATGCTAGGTAAGCCTAGACTTCACTGTAAGAAAAAAAGAAGTCACATTTTCAAAGCGAGCAGCCTCTGGCATAGCGCAGAGAAATGGTCAGTGGCACGCAACAGAGCTGGCTCAGGGACAGAGCTATCTTGAGAGAGTGTTTGTGAGAGGCAACAGCTCTCAACTGATGGCATTCAAGAGCTTTGCATTCAGTGGAAGCCAAGAGCTGCTCTCTCACATGGAGGCAACACAACAACAACAAAAAAAGCTGGTCCTCATGAAGTTTTACTGGTGAGCTTAACATTTAATTTAGGAAATAAATATGAAAGCTAGCATGACCACGAGGAGAGGCTAATGACCTTAATTGGAACATCTCAAGTACAAAGGCATTTTTTTTCCATTTTCTTTTTGGCACAGATCAACAATCAGATATGAAAAACTGTCTTTAAAAATTTTCCTTCCAGCTTGCAATAACTAGCTTGTATTACAAATATAGACAAATAGACTCCTCCTCTCCCCACCCCACACCCCTTAGAAAAAATAACAGCAGAAAGTAGATGTCAATTTTCCCTCAAATGATCCAGGATAATTTGGGGTTATGCAATTATATGAACCAGTTCTAGGCTATAATAAAGGACTTCCTCAGAAGACTGGGAAAAATGTTAAGCCCTCTAAACACTGCACTTCCATGGTATGATGTGCGTTTGTAGCTTTTACTTTTAGCTTATAGTATTTTTACATTAAATGTGAACTGTATACAACCACAAGAACCTTAGAACACACTACCTGTAGTGTTTCTCTGCTAACATAGGCAATCTGCTGTTCCGAGAGCGGTCCAGTCACTGAAATGGAAGGAAAAAAAGTGAATCAAGCTCAAAACCAGATGAGATACTGTCCTTCCCAAACCTGTACCTCAATTAATTTCCATTCACACTGATAGAATCTTACATCAGTAAGATTCTCAAAGTGAAAGTGCTTCGGCTTTCCCCTCAGGTGAAGCATCCCAAATACTACCAGAAGGTTTTTAAAGCTCAAGAAATGTCTAGCCCTATTGGAATGGAAATGAGTTACTTGGTACACTTATATACCTCAAAGCAACTAGGAGGGGGAAAACAACAGAAGCAGTGATTTAAGCACAACTCTTTCCCTTGCACAAACCCATTGTGTCCAGGACTTCCAAGTGAGTGACTCAGAGCTGAGCTCTGGCCCCTTTGCGCTCCACGAAGTTCCTTCCACCCTTTGCAACCTGCTCTCTCCTCCCATCCTTCCTGCTGCTGTGGGACCTGCTCTCTGCTCCTGGCCTCCCTGCAGCCACACGACCTCCTCATCCCTTTTCTGCACGAGCTGCCAGCATTATTGCTCCTGGGCTTGCGACCCTGGGCACCTCCTCTGAGCTTTCCACAAGTCTTCCTCTCCTCCCTCCATAGTCCATCTTCACTCAAGGCTCTTAAAGGAAAACAATTACATTTGGAACAAATGCATAAACCAAACACTGAACCACAAACAAGGAACAGCCTGTGACTGTCCCCAGTCACCAGACTTTGATCCCGAAATTACAAGGTTTTATGACCAGACCAGCAGTCCTCACTATTTTCTCTGCAAAACCCAAGAAGCTTGCAAACAGAAAAGTTGGATGGGGTTTTACAAAGGAGCAGGGAGTTAAAAATTAAGATGTAAGCACCTAAGTACTTAGCTTCTTCATAGCCCATGTTTATTTTGACAAACTGAATGCTAATTAAATTGCTTATTTTACTTGAGATTTAATTGGTTCAATTGGAATAAAAAATTGGAACATGATTAAGATCGGAAAAGAACCTTTCACTCTAGCTACTAGCAGAGAAGCCAAAAAATCAGCTGCAATAGGAAATGGCTCCTGTACGACATCTGCTCAAGCATTTAAGCAACATGAGCTCATTTCCTACTCTACAGGTGTTCCACAAAACAAAGCCTATCAGGCATGGTGCTCTGATGTTGATCACTGGTGAAGATAGCAGGAATCAACAAGGCCACGCTCAAAGGACTGCACCATGAACGCGGTGTGAATTGGTGAATTGGTGCCTCGTTACCTGCACCCAAGTTCAACATAAAACCACGTGCAAGCTGTTTATGCATGAGAAGGATGCGAAGAACCTAACATAGAAAATCTTTGCGATTTAGAATCTGGATGGATTTCCTGTCTGAAAAACATCACCTGAAAAACACAGGAGCCAATACTTGTTTGTGACACAGTCTTTTCCTAAACAAGTCTTATTGCCAGGGTAATAAAAGTCCCTTAAAGCTGATTTTGTCTCTTGAAAACTAGCAGTCAACTGACTGATCTTGACTTTATGCAATAGATTTACACACACTCCTTGTTTCTTTGACCACTCATAAGCCCAAAGCAAACCTATAGGTCACCTCTGCTTTTCACAGGTCATGCATAAAAAAAAGCTCTTTTGGCAATACCGCAATACAAACATACATAAGGTCAAAAGGACAAGAGCATCCATGTTAATCAATCCATTTATCTAAGTATCTGTAGGCAGCGGTATTGATTATATTACAGCAAAGTTCAAAAGCTCAAAACCAAAACAGCTATGAAGTAAGGCAGCGCAGTGGGATACAAGCTTTTTTTTTTTCTTTTAACTACACAACAGAGTCTAATTTTACAATCTTAGAAAAGTAGTGATTGGCATATGATCTGATGAAGGAAGGAAGGAACTTCTGATGCTGAAAAAATTCACCCCACTATAGCTCATTGTGTTTCACAAAAACAATCAACTACGTAAATACCCAAGTAAGCTAAAACTGACCTTCAGTGGATTATTATGGATACTAAATTTAAGATTCACCCTCTTTGATTTCAAAACACTGTAATTATCTCCATTTTTTAAAACAAGCTTTACTTAGCTTTTAAGGAATTACAGTCTTGACATACCATGATAAATATCTTGTAAAGAGCCACCTCCGCAAAACTCCATGCAAATCCATAGCTTGTCTCGTCTAAAAAGCGAACAACGTAATTCATTAGCTGTCAGAAATGAACTGTACCTATAAAACACAAGTCAGAGGACTCAAGCATTACAAAGCACAACATAATGAGCTATGTATTATGAAAAGTACAAGTCAAAATAATGACTTGATCTTCAGGTGATAATGAAATACCCAAAATATTCCAGGATTTGCTGGATTAGTTGAAACGTGCAGACTAGATTTTCTTAAAGATGTACTAGGAAAATGAAACATTTTTACTGAGAGTAGAGAGAGAATAGTGGGTTCTCATTTCTTCCTCATTTTCACTTCTCCTCCATTTCTTTCACAGCAGAACAATTAAAAAAAAACAACAAACAACACAAAGATACAAACCCAAAACATAGAAAATCCCTAGGGATATCTTTCAACTCAATTTATTTCAAAACAAATGGAGTGAAACACTAGTACTGTAGTCAAAGCCAGGCAGAGTGGAGCCCGGATCATGGACGACTACTCAGATGACATCTTTTCCCCTCAGAAATACCTGTGGATATTTTTGGTGGCAGGGGGCACAGAGTATATTTGATTTCTCTGGCAGAGAGAATCAATTCAGTTTGATTCACTGTACCATGCTAAAAGGTGTCTTCCAAAACCAGAGAGTGGGCTGAAGGATTCAGAGAAACAGCCGAGTACAAAAAGTGTAGTTACGGTTTTCATCTTCCATCTTCACTTACTATTTTTCACTGACGAGACAGATGTCACAAGTGTGAATGCAGAGGGGCATTGTAGAGATCACAAAACCTAGGGCATGCCTGGTCACTCCTGGCCGTCAAAACACACAGGAGAGAAAAAAAACAAGCACCTCAGGGCAGACTGGGACAAAGAGAAGACTGGTGGTTGTTCTGCAGCTTGCTGTGGCCCCTGGTCTGGGGTTTGTTGCACTGACGAGGCTTTGTGAGAATAGCTAAGACACTCCGGTGAGAAATGCCAATGTTCATGGAAGTGCTTTGCAGAGCAATGGTGTAAATGCTGAGCTTATCCCATGGGCTGCAAGTTGCTAAGACTTCTCACCAGTAGGCAACAGCAATAACGGCTGCTGTTCCAAGGAAGAACTAGGTGTCTTTTTGGGATCCCCTCCTTCCCGAAGTCTATCCTCCACAGGATCCTCAAAGCAATGCCCTGGCTGCTTGCTTCCACTCGTGGTGGGAAAGGTCTTGTTCAGGCGTTACAGAAAAAATAAGGCAGTGGAAGTCACTGTTACACCATAATTTTGGAGTGGTTAATTAAAACACTGCTACTGTGAAATAATATAAAAACTTTTCACCGAAATAAACTATGTAAATCAGACACAGAAGCAATACCAGTACTTCTGCAATACATTTGAATTAGCAATGGCAGCAGGGGAGCAAGAATGAAAAAAAGAAGCCTTGAAGAAGAGGGAGGCATTTGCAAGTCCCTTGTTTGTTCCCCACAGTGATACAGGACTCCGATAAGGATGCTATGGGAAGCAGTGGGCTCATGAAAGCCAACCTTTCCCACATGGCTACAACCTGTTTTGATGCTGGCATCAAAGTGGAGAAAAGCTAGGCCAGCCCTAGCAGCTCCGGGTAGGAAATGTGAAAGGTAAGTGCTGTAAATTCACACCTTCGCTCACTGGGCACGAGCTTCCCTGTGCAGAAAGGCTCTATTATAAAAAACATAAGAGCAGCAGAAAAGGAGATTGCATTTCTAACTCACTATCAAGCCTTTTATTACAGTGCCTAAGTGCTGAGACAGGTGAAGATTCAAATAAATCAACAGTAACAGCGTCCACACTTGTCTGGGTCTGCAGAGCACACAGCAAGCACGGCAAACAAACCACCGAGAGCATCAACAGCACCACTCCGTGTCTGCAACCTCACACCGAGCCTAACAGCAAGGCAGAAATTGGGCTGCCTGGGAAATCCGTATGTAAGCAGAAGAAAAGGCTGGGGAGCAATGTGCAGAGAAGTCCCAAGGATAGGATGATGGTGTTTTTCTATTGTTCTTAGCACTGAAAGGTACTTGCAGAACCAAAGGTCGGACAATGAGAGGCCTCCACAGCAGCCATTCGATTGCTCAAACAAAAGAGAGGCACTAAGTACACCATCTGCCAAAGAAAGGGGAGGGGACCAAGCAGGAACACAAAGGTGCCAAAATATAAATTGTATGTGCCAACATTATATTCTAGGTCTACCAAGGTGTATCTTGATATTCTCTGACCAAAGGAAAACTCCCTTTTTTCCCCCCATACAGAAGCATCCCCAGCCTGAACACAGTATGATGAGAAGAGGCATCAGCTCAATCTCAAGACTTATATCGAAGTGGAAGGTAACAGTTATGTTTGTTTACAGTCCATTTTCACGTGAAGTCTCAGAAATCACCATGAACAGCTTTTTATTAGTTATCCCAAGCAATGTGTTCCCACTACAGCTAGTTAGAGAGAGCAGCTGGTAAGACAGCTGGGTGCATGTGTCAGTGCCTCCACAAAGCAAACAACCTCACCTCCAGAAACAAACCCGAGTGGAACAGTTATTACATTCTCATCAGAAGTTCAAGTGTTAGAAAAACAACTCAAGGTAACTTCAGCAGCACGACAGAGCCCAAGCCCTCCCTCCTCCCATTCCTCAATTACTTCTTTCTTGTAAATGTGTCTTCTTGTAAGGTTTATGACAATGACTATGTTTGTGGAGCACGCAGGACTCACGTCTCACATCAAGGAAAACGTCAGCACAGCTTCCTTTCCAGAACTGCAGAAAGGTACAGAGAGGCACGCTGTGCAGCCCAGGTCATCTTAACGTACAAAAAGGTGCCCTCTTACCAAGTAGAGGCTTTGAGGTTGGAAGGACTGAAGTGGTATGACCGGAGGGTGAGACATACCAAGTCCCAACCACACAACTTCTGGAACACGCACCATCCATTCAAAAAGCTTCATCAGGGCTTCCAAATCCTCTCCCCTCAAGAGGTCACGATCCCCCCCGCCAACTTTACCACTTAACAAGCTGTAAACTGCTGTCAACCAGACTACAAACTCCGCAAATTCTCTAATCCTTAATGTGACTTCAAGGTATGCATCGGTATTAAGACTTGCTCATGCACAACAGAAAGCCCAAATGCGAGTAACACACCATTTCAATTAACCTTCAAATTAACCTGGAAAAGTCAAAACCGAAGTGCAGACACTCCCAGAGAAAGCTCGGAGAACCAAGTCCCTACATGTACGTGCCCTCCATCTGTACGCACACCGCACAAACTTGTGCATAATGCAGCTCACAGACCAGCTCTGAATTAAAGAAAAAAGCATTCAGGCTGCCAAGACAAGCACCCTCCAAGGTATGGGATGCCAGAACAGCATGGCTTGTTGATTTTATAATCAGACTTGGCTCCCTGCGTGCACATGAGAACACAAAGAGCATACAACTGCACTCTCTTGCTAGTACGACCCCCTGCCTCAATCAGCATACAGCACGGATGAGGTTCCCCTAACGAGCTAATCAATGGTTGGATTTCCTCTTCATTTCCATACTTTCAGTGCCTTTCTATTTAGCCTTATTGTGAAGACTCATTTTTTTCCTCTTGGAAATTGCCTTCATGCACCATGCCAAATGATTTCTGTGAAGGACTGGTAGGACAAAATTCCCCACTGCAGCCTTCTGAAGGGACTGTAGAAAGAACGTAATTCAAAACACAGACCCTACTGACTCAAATGACTCCTGGGAGCGTGCAACACTTTTTCCCCTCACTGGACAAAAGCTAAACAGATACCGAAGCTGAGAATGATGCAATGAATCCCCACCAGCGATAACACACGCTTTCAGGGAGCATCCAGGGCACCGAACACAAGCAGCAGTGATAAAGACACCATCGGTCTGCCTTCAGCATGCGACGTCTCCTCCTGTGAGGTCTGTAGGCAGGGCTTTCTCTCTTCCCTAGAGCCGCCTCCAAGTTCTGGTACACTCGACTTGTCCAATCCGAGTTTGCTCCAACTACGCAGACGTTCAGCGCCAAGGTCACTGGCAGCAGAAACGAGCACTCCATGCTCTCCGTTTCAACATCCTGCCCTACTTCACCCCACAGCAAAACAGGGAAGGGCTGAGCAAGCCAGGGAACACGTGTTCAGCTCTCCAGTAGCTCTGCAAACGTGCACCAGACTGCTGGCTACAACGAAAACACTTACTGGGATTTCTCAAGCCCTAACAGATCTGGAAAGAAGGTAAAAGAAATGCAGTATTTCAGAAGATAATTTGGCCAAAATTGAAAGGCTTTTTGAACAGGAAAGGTGCACTCCAAATACAAAAGCCAACTTGTCAAATATTCCTGCTTCAAAGATGGTAATTCTTTGTTGGAAGGCTTTCACGCACCCAGACTTTTCATATGGAAACACCTGCATCTTCTCACCTTCCTTCTCTAAAGCACTTAGCCAAAATTGCTCAAAAGTTTTTGGCTACTGAAGGCTGCCATCATGGAAAATTTCAGCTACAGTTGCTGAAGTCCAGTAAATGTATGAATAACTCAACCTGGCATCTGCTTGCTAGGAATAGGGTCTAGCAAGCTTCACAACATGCAGAGCTATCATGTCCATTATAGACTGCCCCCAAGCAGACAGAAGACATGCAAATATCTGAAAGCAATGAGAAGCCTCTGCTTTACAGAGCATCACAACTTTTCAGAGACTTTTAAAAGCTTTTTATTACAAGGCTTGTTACAACTGTCAGATGACACCAAGTTAGGCACCAGTGTTCATCTGCTGGAGGGTAGGAGGGCTCTGCAGAGAGAACTGGATAGGCTGGACCGATGGGCAGAGGTCAACTGTGTGAGGTTCAACAAGGCCAAGTGGTGAGTCCTGCACTTGGGGCACAACAACCCCATACAGTGCTACAGGCTGGGGGCAGAGAGTCTAGAAAGCTGCCCAGTAGAAATGGACCTGGGGGTACTGGTTGGTAGTCGGCTGAATATGAGCCAGCAGTGTGCTCAGGTGGCCAAAAAGGCCAACAGCATCCTGGGCTGGATCAGAAACAGGGTGGCCAGCAGGTCCAGGGAGGTGATTGTCCCCCTGTACTCGGCTCTGGTGAGGCCGCACCTTGTGTACTGCGTTCAGTTTTGGACCCCTCGCTACAAGAAGGATGTTGAGGTGCTCGAGCATGTCCAGAGAAGGGCTACGAAGCTGGTGAGGGGTCTGGAGAACAAGTCTTATGAGGAGCGGCTGAGGGAGCTGGGGTTGTACAGCTTGGAGAAGAGAAGGCTCAGGGAAGACCTCACTGTATTTCACAGCTACCTTAAAGGAGGTTGTAGCGAGGTGGGGATCAGCCTCTTCTCCCAAGTACCAAGTGATACGACAAGGGGAAATGTCCTCAAGTTGCACCAGGGGAGGTTTAGGTTGGGTATTAGGAAAAAATTATTTACTCAAAGGGTTGTGCGGCACTGGAACAGGCTGCCCAGGGAAGTGGTTGAGTCACCTTCCCTGGGGGTCTTCAAGAAACGTTTAGATGTAGGACTTCGTAGCATGGTTCAGTGGTAGACTTTAGGACTAGGTTAAAGGTTTGACTAGATGATCTTAGAGGTCTTGTCCAACCTGAATGATTTTATTAACTAAAATTATGACGATATTAGTTTCACAAAAATCTACCATTAAAACATCCACTCCTTGAATATCGAACAATCATTACATCTAGCATAAAACACTTACCAGGATGTTTTAAGAAATAATAGCAAGTGTTCTTAGGAGCAAGCTATCAATCTTCTAAGACTTCCTCTATGGATCATGAGTTTATTATACTTGTAACAAGTTCACATAACAACTTACAAAAGGAATTAAACAAAGGAATATTAAAAGAGAATAATCGTATATTCCACATTAATAAATAACCTAAACAAGTATGCAGCTCAAGAAAGAAAAGCAATGATAAAAAATATAATATCAATTGTGATCAGATTTTAAACCAAATCCAGAACACAAGCACCAGAGGGCTTTTTAAAGGCTGCACAGTTTACACTTTAAGGTACCTTGGAGCGGGACTGTCCTTAAAACTTAACATAAGACCAGTAAGCATGGGAAAGAAAAAATTAAAAGAAACAACAATTCTTTTCTTCACTTCCCCATAACATTTAATTTCAAGTCCTCATAGACCATTTTACATGTGAAGACCAATGAAGTCAAAACACTTCTGAGAACTCTGTATTACACAATACACTTCCCAAAGTTTTACAAATCTGAGACATTTCACTGAAACAGATTTAAAAGACATCACATACACATGCTCTTTCTTCATATCTGTCATACTTCTGCTTAATTTTCCATTTAACATGAAATTCAAAGCATTTACATTGCAACTTCTTTCCAAGAAAGCATGATTACATTGTCATGAAAACATTATTTATAGAGGGAGTCTGCAGCAAGCGGCATAAGTAACTGGGAAAAAAAGTATGCAAGTGGATAGTATTTATTTGGTAAGTTATGTTTTCCTTAAATTGCTGTAAGAACCTGTCCTTTTCAAGGCAATATACAGGCATTTTTAAAGTGAACAAAAGAAACAAACTGTACCTGAGATAGCTGCCAAAATAAGCAACGATGTTTGGATGTTTACAGTCTTTCATCATAATGATTTCCTGCTGCACAACAGCAAAATCTTCTCCTAAAAAGCAGAAGAATGCATATTTTCATTGGCCTGCTCCATACCCCCATCTCAACCAGGCTTTCTGTACATGTTTATAAAATAAGCATTTTGAGTAATTAAAACTAATTGCCTACCAGTTTCACATACTGCAACATACTGCAGCTGTAAAGCAAAAATAATTAGAGAGGCTTTAGCAATAAGTAGTTATATTCTTACAAAAACAAGTCTCATTCTAGGACAGATGGACTTGACGTCCGTGGATACCTCTTAAGATATGGGCCACATCTCTTACTAAATTGTATTCTCCCGAGGCCCTACTGTGTCCATCTGCACATGCCCTGACAATAACCTTAAAAACTCACAAAGCAATGCAATTTTTGGCCACATGTCCAATACTCATTATATCACCTTTCTGAACAAAAACCAATAGCAGACTGCTGTGACTTCTCAGTAAACTCAGTGAGCATGTAAGTTCATGGATTGTGTATAACTTATGTCCAGATAAAACACTGACGTAGATGTTTTATTTATCTTGCTATTTGGCACCTAGGTTGTACCTGTCTTTCTATAAAAGATTCTTAGCAGATGCAGACGGTGAGAGGGACTTGTAAGAAATTCTAAATCCCAAACTCTGTTTTCCAGAGATGTTTTTGTTTTGGTGGTGTTATGCAGGGATTTCATAGGCAAGTTACAGAAGGTGAAAAGACGTCAATATGTAAGACAATGTCAGTAACACAAATTTGATAGCCTTCTAATATATTTTTTAGAAACATGCCAAATATTCCTTTGCTGTTTGTTATTTTACACCAGGCCTCCTCTGAAATGTCTCAAGGCATAGTAAATTATAGCTAGCCTGCTATGTTATTTCTTTAGAAGTTCTTTTGAAGTTTGCATAGTTACTAGACATACACAGTACAAAACCAACCAATTCTTGCCAACTTCAAGGAGCCTGTACCCAAAATAAGCCTGAAGGCCTAAAATAATCATTTAACTTCCTGAACAACTTCTTAAACTCTTTAAGCAAATTGCAGAAACGTGAAAATTCAAAGTACATCAAAATTCTTTTAGTCTACTGCTGTAGTACACTTCAGCATAAGTGAAAGGGTTTCTAAACCAGAAGCAAAGCTGTTGTCTAAAAAGCTCAATACAGGCAATAAGCTTACATTTATCAGTCGTCACAACCCCAAATCACTTATCATGGCTGTTAAGTTTCAAATGCAACACAAATTCTGACAGAACTGGCAGAACATTGGCTGTTATCTAAGCCAATGTGTTAAGTTTTCCCATACACTAACGTATGGATCATCTAACGATTTCGTAGTCCTTAACCACAAATCCAATGTTCACGCATATTTTGTTCACTGAAAGCAAGGTTGGTATCACAAATTGTAACTTCACAATCAGTTGTTTAGTATTCATGGTTTATTGCTGATGGCTCGCTGTATGCCGGGTTTATCTTTAGCCATACAAACACAAAGAAATTGTTTGCACATAAAAACAGGTATCTCCACGAAAGGATAAGACTCCAGTGTTTGACTCGTGCTTTCATAATACTAAAGCAGCGTAAACACCTAAACACGATTAGCCCTTAATCTTCGCGCTGTTCCCAAATGTGCAAAACGTGGGAAGGAAGCCAGTACTTCACTTCTGGAACACGGATGCTGCCCACACGAAGCTGTGAGTCAAGCCTCTACCACAACCAGAAGTGACAATTACAAAGCGAAACCAAGCTCACCAAGCAAACAGGGCAACTGAAGCTCACTCTGTGCACCACTCGGTATCCAAAGGCTGCCAGGATTACTTGATTCAGTTGCAAGATGCCACTCGCTGTCCCTGTCAGTGCAGCATGAGTGCAAGTTTGCTCAGCTGCAGCGCATCCTCAGACTGTCTGCTGTTCAGGTCACGCACACTGCGTGATTCAGTGAGCCCTGCTCAGTGCAACAAGTCATTTTACGCTTCTGAGAGAGTGGAAGTAGGCAGCTGAGTAAAAAGTTGCATTATTTGAAAGGTTGGCATCTTTTTTGTCTGAACTCCTGCAATTCTTTCCGCACTATGCAAGTTTCCTTCCCTGCTTTATCTTTACAGTTCCATAAGGAGACACGGCACGGCTGCTCGTCTCAGCTGGACTGAGAACCCGCGTTACGCACAGCCACGTCCTCCAACGGTGGGAACTGTCATAAAACATTAAAATAGCAGAACTTGACAAGATAATCCGAGACCATGACTTTCAGCCTGAGTAAGAGATGCGTGATGAATACACACTTCTGGAAGTACACTGTAACACACTGTCCAATCTTGAACTTATTTATTTTTAAATGGGTGTGCATCACACACACACACTTCTAATGGCTTCCAGAATTTAAGAGAAAAATGGAAGAAGGCAGTGACATCCTTCCCTTCTTGGCTGCGCAGACCTTAAAGATAAAATCAGGTAATACAGCAAGTATTCTACCATCCACCCCAACATCAGCTGTAAATGGAACACCAATAGTTATTAAGTCAAACAAAGTGTCTGGGCATTTGACTTCCCAAATTACCGTACTTGCATTCAACATGTCTAGCCCTATTAACAGAACAGTGCTTGTAGGCCTACAGCTGAACTGCTGGGGATACGCACTTGTAAAATCACAACATGCACGTGGCTCAAGTAAAAAACTAGAATATAATAAAGTTTTAATCAGAGTTTACAAGAAAAAATCCAGAAATTTACTCAATGCCAAACCGAGCGAGTTTACTCAATTCCCAATCACCAGCTAATGCTCACCTATTATTATTTCACCCTTAATTCTTATTTCTCACTCCATGCTTTCCCCAGTGAAGTTCTTTTCTGCCTTGCTATCTTCCTCATTTCTTTTGTTCTCTGCAGGTTTTTTGTACCATTTGGGTCAAAAATACAGTACTCCAGACTATAAACCCAACTCACATGGATTTTTTTTTTTTTTTAAATCAGCTGTCCTTTAACCATTCTCCAATTACTTTTCCCCCCTCTCCACATTACGTTTTTTCTCTCACATCTTGCTCATCACGTTTGTTATTTTTGGAACAGTGTATTTTCTTTTATACTTAAAAAAAAAAAAAGGCAGCAATTATCCATTTTTTCAATAAGTGAACTCAACTGATTTTGCAAAAATGTATTCCAAGCATGAAAATACTTAGTCTCGGTGGCCTATTATTTCACTTAGGAAACACTTACCTGGTTCTAGTTTTATTACTTTGATTGCTGCTAGCTCACCCGTGTTGACATTTCTAGCCTACAAGGAAAAAACAAACAAAACCAGTATTTAGAGAGCAGAACACAGCAATCATTTCTGCACTCTCCACTTGAAATTCTCTGACAATGCGGAGTCAAAGAGCGACTGAGATACACAAGGGTCTGAAACAATGAAATCATTTGTTGGGGCTATTTTGAAGCAAAACAGCCTCAGGAGGGGGCAATAAATTAAAACATCTTGTACATTTACGTTGAACGGGAGGTTAGAGTTCTCTTTTAAATACACCATGCATTTATTTTTATTGGGCTTACAGCAGGTACTTCGATTAGGTAAGCTTCGTTAATGAGTTCTGCTATATCTGAAACACTTAGTTAAAATAATTCATGCCTGCACTTCACGACTCAACCAAACAGTAAAATTCCAAAGATAGCAAGCTCTTCTCCAACCCAAGTTTGTAGGAAGCATTCTTCCAACAGAACTTCTCATGCTGCATTTCTTACCTAATGACAAAGCCAACCATCTCCCAAACACATTAAGCAGCTAATTGGCACTGAGCTCTGCAGCTATAAACACGCTCGGGAAACTTTGCGGTGGCACACGCCAGTCCCAATAAGGCAAGTCCCTGGTCGTGCTGTTCTTCCATGTTAAATTCCATAACTAGCTGGCCACTGAGCTATTGCTTGAGCAGTAATTATAATACACACAGATCTCCAAGCAGAGCCTGGGGAGCATCATGTGCTCTCCCATGCAGAGTCTGTGACAGCTCCTGAGGCTCCTAAGAGAGCGATGCAACCCTTTCTGCTCTTGTTTTCCTACCTGCGCCTTGATCCTTACTCCCAGCCAGTGGCAGCACCCTGCCTTTTCTGTAAGGGTGCTAAGCAAACAAGCTGGCAAATGGAGCTAGGAAGAATTAAAACAGCTTTCCCCTTGGCCACTGAGCTGCTGTGTGTGTGCGCAACTTCAGCAGCAATTACTCAGCAGCTTAATTGCATTCTGTACAGGGCTCTGTCATGCTAAGCCTGTGTTCTACTGAGTAAACAAGGATGCTTTTTTTTTTTTTAAGGCCATTAAGAATCAATATAAATAATGACAATACTGATTTATCTTTTGGAATTGCTGCATTTGACTCCTAATGGAAAACCAGGGAGCCATCTACCCTGTGCTTCCATGCTCTCATACCCAGCTATGAGAAGGCAGAGCAGCTGTCCCCAGCCCCGGAGCAGCAGCTCCTGAAAGATGCTCCAGAAGCGCTACAGAGGAGCACTGGTGCCTGGAGCTGTGTGACAGACTCTGAGGCCAGTCCCATTTTTGCTCCCTGCCCAATCCACTTTCAAATCAACAAAAGCCAGTTCTGCAGAACTGCAGAATTTAATGATGCAGACAGGCACCCAGCTTTTAAGTCGCTAATGATCTCATTTTTAAGTCATTTCGGAGCTCAAGGCTGAGCCCCCCCCCCCATACATTTTTAAAATAACTTTATAAAACACCACAAAGAAAACGAAGACTGATCTGCAGTACTGCTTTACAAGGCCGTGAGACTCACCAAATGCTGCAAGGTATTAACTCCGAACAGCAGCTTGAGAGCTGGCTGATGTGATGGAAAAGAAACAAGACAGAAAACAAAAGGCTATGAAAAGTAGCCAGCCATCGAATCTGTAAATAAACGCAGTGTGCCTTCCTATCTTTAGAGGTCTACCCAGGTAGTTCCTTGCACAAGTGACCTCAAGCCTCTCCTTGTTCCTTGCTGTGACCATGCTCTTCTGTACAGCTGGGAGGACAAGCATTCATGAATAATTTGCAGGCAGACGGTTATGAATAGACCCTGAGATCAGTGGAATCCTATACAAGTCAGAGAAAAGCCCGAACTTGATAGATTATAGAAAGAACACAGTTAAAAAATAGAATCTGCCTGACAGCCTTTCCTGTAAGCCATAGCTTGCCCGCCCCACGGATGGCAGCGGTGTCTCCAATCATCGCTTTGTGGTGGAACAAAGCTGCTACAGACACTAAGAATAGCAAGGATACGAGTTCCCTTTCATCTGTAACAGAGAACGAAGGCAACGCAAGACAGAAAGTAGCAACACTGAAGCATGAGCTAAGATTTTTTTTGTACTCCTTACTTCTTTTCCCCACCACATTCTTTTCATAGCAAGAAACAAACAGAAACAAGATGATCATGAATCGAAGGGCAGATTTTTTATTGTTTTAACTTCCAAGGTTAACGAGAAAGATTATTTAAGCTTTAAAGACGACATAAGATCATCTGCAGGTTTGCTAATGCTAGAAGACACATTTTGGAGCAGCTTGTGCTAGAAAGATAAATCGATTAGACTCAACTGTAGTGGACATAAGTGATGAGATCCTGTAGTTATGCATCCTGCATTCAGCTGGGATGTGCAAGCCAAGCAGGAAACCCATTTTGGAGGCTTCAGGGACGTTGCTAGTCCAACAGAAAAAATAAGCTGTTTGGTAAATTCCATCCCCCATCCCATACTACATTCAGCTGTCAGGACATACTTCCCATTACTCATCACGTGGTGCTGATGTCAGAAAGCTACCGATAGTAGAGATGGATTTATAGATATACCCATAGCAGGACATGCATAACACCAGGCAGAGGAACAAATTGTGAGCAACGGGCAGCCTCAACAAACCTGCAAGGTTTGGTGTCTTCCCGTTGCAAGGATTTTTCTTCTTTTGAGTACAGGACATTGAAGAACTGTTCAAAATTGTGGGCAGGAAAGAACAAACGCTGAGTCTTTTCAGCTTCAGGTTTCTTCCTTTCTTCTATGACCAACAATAATAGGACTCTTGGCCAGCCGGCCGGTGTCTCAACCAATACCCTCCTGGGCTCATGAAAACCAGAAAGGAGGAACAAAATCTGATTTAATGTCACCAACATCCTCAGAAGGGGCTGACTACCAGCTGCTTAAGGGCAGGAATTGTTCCCTGAGACAATATGACTTGAAGTCAACAATCTGAATGAGTTATCAGCTAGTATCCTATTCCATTTGGGTTATTAATATTGAGCGTGTGATCATCCTGATTGCAGTGCTACAAGGGCTCCTTGCAACAGATGAAGATTAGGTACCCTGACAGGTACTACCTAAATTCATCAAATAGCGTTGAAAACACTTGTTGAGAAATAATTCCTTGCCTAAATTCACTTGAATGAGAGCTCAAAAACCATAAACTTGACATGAAATTTTCTCAACACACACCAAACTTGTACTTGGAGGGTGCTTGTGTACGTACCATGCAACAGCTCAGTGTGCTGAGGACACTGATTTATGCCTTCTTTTAGTATAATCACAGTAAAGTTGCAAATTACTTCTGGGTTTTGAAATTAGAGAATAAATAAGGCAAAGCTGGCTGAAGAACTTTTTCAAACAAGTATTTTTGAGTCAGAAAAAGCAAAAAATAAAACAGACTCATGCTGTCAGAAAACACACGTTAATTTTGGATTTCTGCCTGCACCTTAAGTGCTTTAACTCCTAGCCTTTGTGATGATCAGGTAACGGCAGCAGCTGGCCATTCTTCCCCCCATCCGTATCTCTAGGAGCAGGAGCCTGCAACTGATTCCTGCAAATGCAGATTTCACAAAACACAACCCCTGCTTAGGTCATGCTGCGGTAACGATGGCCATCTAGAAATCAAAACTGGCATACAATTCACCTGCCTGGTTCCAGCAGTGAGCTAAGCCAGGGTGAACGCATTACACAGGATTTCCAAAGCAAAGATGCTGCTGTCGGCCTGGCATCAACACGCAGTCATACTGCTCAGTGTATACAGAGCTTACGCAACGTCTGCTCTGGAAAACCATACAGAGCTCCTAAGCGGTGCCTGGAAGAGCGATGCTCTTCTAGAGGCTGGGCTGCCGTACCTGGGGAGGATAAAACAAAAACAAAACAAAAAGCAAGGATGAAAAAGCAACCATTAAGTCGAGCTGAAGGAGCACTGACTGTTTAAAAAGGAGATAATTGCCGTCTCTGTGACAGCAGTAGGATGCCAGATCAAAACGCTGCACAAAAAACAGCCACCCACTATAAATAAAAGCTAGAAAAGTCTCTTTTTTGTTCATGTTTTATATGAAAAATTGATATCCAAAATGCCTCATGATTGGAAAGGCCTCACGACTCCAGACAGAGAATGGAAAAGCAATGAAATGGGGCAGTCGTCAGATGGGCTCTGTGCAGGAAACAGCAGCCAAGCAGAAGATGTGCACAGTACGTGTCTGACAAGAAAAAGGAAGGCCAGTACGTAGTACCCCGCCTAATAGATGCCCCAACACATAAAAAGGAGAGGCCTGTGCAGTATAGACATAAAATCCAAGGTCCAAAGAGGTAAATCTCTTGCCAAGTTTATATTTGTCTTTCAACTGGAAGCTGGCAATATAAAGCGCACAATGCTGTGAGAAAAACTAGGCCAAAAAGCAGTCAGAGACAGCAACAACAGGGTGCTTCTCCTTCTGACTCCTTCACACGAGGATTGCTGAACAAGACGTTGGCAAGCAGTTTGTGAACAAGTCTCTGTGCCACGGGGTAACGGGCACAGCACTGAAGGACCTGGGTGGGCCCCGCTCCCCAGGACAGCGCACCCTAACAGCTCCCCGACCCCACTGCCTGCAGCCATGGTCCCAGGAGCTGGTTCAGCTCTCAGCCAGCAGCAGGCTAACTGCCTGTTTTTTGGGTTTTTTTTGGTTGCTTTTCTGCCAGGTTAGCTCACCGCAGCGGCTCGGGCAGCATGCTGAGCTCCAGCACAAGATAAGCCGTGGGAGCAGAGACTAGAGCTGGGAATAGGGAAGGGAATCCCCCAGCTCCTGGGCCAACGTAAGCTGTTACAGCAGGTCAGCCCATGTTACGAAGTCACAGCTGTAATTAACCCAAACTGAACCGCTCAGAGTTACGATAAAAATAAACCATGTTCCACGTCCTGTAGGAGGCATGACACCAAAGCCTGAGCTGCAATTTTAGAAAGCAGTGCTTTGATGAAAGTCATGTTGTTAAGCAAAGAGACCCTAAACCCCAAACAAAACCCCTAAGCAGGGCACTCCTTGGTTGAGGAAAGCACAGCCACAGAAATCAAACCCAATTGCACTCAACGCAGTATAAGAACTGGATGGGAGGCCATCCACCCTCTCTGCCTGCCTGACAAGCTTCAAAAGGCTACTGAAGCTGAAACAGATCCTTCCAAACAGAGATTTACTGCCAGCAAAGTCAAAAGGAGTTTGAACAGCTGTAAGGTACATAAGAAGAAGGGAAGAAACATGCATCTAAAAAGCACGCAACTAAAAGTCACAGTTTAAATATTTCAGGAGAGGAGATGTACAAGAATTGATAGCTTACTGCATCACCCCAGGCAAGAGAAGCAAGGGCACTCACCCACGTGAGAGAAAGGAACTGTGCGTGTGACTCTGCAAAATGGAAGGCTCTTCAGGTTAACCTAGTGTGGACATACACCCTTCAAGCACCACAAAGGAGCTATCAGAAACCAGAGACTCTGAAACAAAGTTGATAGCAGAAAGGAGAAAGAGTCTTCAGGCGTTTCCTAGAGACACTCACCGAATCTGAGAGTTTCGGTGTGCCATAGCTGAGCTGGTAAATACACAACTTCCCTCACTACAAACACCCAGGCCAAAGGACTGGAGAGCAGAAAATCGGGCTCAGTTTAAAACGAGATGTAAAGCAAAGTGAACACTACCAAGTTCTGTGTCTTCATTTACCGACTCATTGAAACCAGAAATAACGAAAAGAGCTGAAGTAACACAGCCACGATATAACCGATACCCCTGCAGAAACAGCCTCGCTGAGCCTCAGAACTGAATGAGCTTCAGTAAAGAGGAAAGAAGGGCCTTTCGTTTTATAAGATGCTGAAAAGCTGTGGAAAGCTCTACCGACATTAGATGAATGACCTGTAAGACGGCAAATGAAGCTATGTTTTTCTTTTTTATTTTTTAAGATATGCTGTGATAAAAATGAATTATACGAGCAAATGAAATGGACCTACAATTGCCTCAGATTACACTTCAAGTCAATATGCGGTTACCACCAGACAGGAAGGTGTTCAGGTAGGAGCAAATCAGCAAACTACAGCACAGACATTTAAATTATTAGCATGGCCAACGCTGCACACAGCACTTATAGACCAAAAATATCCTAAACTACAGAGGGCTTTGGTACAGGGGTGATTAAACTGGCACTTTCGTATCAAGAATTTTTTTTCTAAATCAGAGATGAAATAAAAGAGTAATTACGCAACGGCTTCATTCAATAGCAGAAATATTTCCTCCAACTGAGCAGGGACGGGTAGTGTTTTTTTGATAACCAAAAAAGCCTAACTCCTCTTTTACATTATGCTGACCATGCCACGCAGTGGAACAGTATTTAACACCAAAACACAGAGGGCAGAAGTGGCTGGTATGGCAGCAGAACAAGTTTTCACCCTTTCTTGCAGGTCTCGCTTCAGATGAGAAAATTCCTCAGAAACAGAAGATGAAAATCAGTAATTTTGCTGACACGTACCTGCAATCAGGCAAGTAATTATGCTGCCAGTCTCTAAGCCAGATTTCATAGGAAGCTAAATTACTTGACAAGGGAGTTTACTTATAGGAAACAAAACCAGAGAAGTGAAAATGGGGTATGCAAAACTAAAGACGACTCAGCTCCAGGAAAGCTCTATTAGCAGATCATCTGTGCCATGTTACAAACGCGTCAACTCCAAGGTATTAACTTGATTTAACCATTTACTTCTTATACCAAGCCTGACAGGAGACAGCTGTTGACAAGAGAATAGATTTTTAGTCCTATGTTTTTTACTTAGACACCTAATGAGAGCTTTGTAAGGTTAGTGTTTTATCTGTCTGTCGTGGTAACATATCTTCACTGAAAACTTAAAAAAACATCTTCTAGATCTCTTCCAGACCCTCACGGAAAAACTGCATTGTGTCACGTGCTTATGCCCCTGCGATACACTGATAATTCAGCAATCTAGGTAAAACCATCTCCCGCAATGAACTCGTGCTGGTTAGAAGAGATATTGTTGACTACACATATCTGATAAAGAAGTATCCACACGAAAAAGCTCCCCGTTACTTTTCTTACTACAAACTTGCTATCACCTTTTCCAAGTCCTCTTTGAAACCTCAGCTTGGGTGGGAGGGCGGATCATTATAAAACACTGTTTTAAGTCCAAAATCTACTCCTTGCCGTGCACTAGCACATTTCCAGGCACCATCCAAACAGCAGGACTCCCGCCAGTGGGGCGGTAACAACCTGACGCACGTCCTCACTCCTACTGAATTTCCTTAGTTCAGTCCACACCAACCACTCTTAGTTTAAAAACTGAAACTTTCAGAGTAGATACCTTCCCTATTTTGTTATTTTATCAGCAGATCAAGTGTTTCACCTTTATAAGCGTAGGCCCACGCACTGCTGTAGCTCAGTTCAACGAAAAAGGATCAAGGAAGTAGATGCCAGTCTGCTCAGCTTTCAGCTCCTCCAAGCTTTGCCAGGAGAGCAGGTTACAGAAAGGTCAGCATTTAGTAAGAATGTCAACATAACAAGATTGTCATCTTACTAAGGCAATAATCCCTACCTACCAACAGCAGAAATGCCTCCCTACAAGGCTCCCTCTCCCTGCTAAGGGGGCAAAACCACAAGTTGTACAGAATAGTTTGAAGCTGCCAAAGTACATCCAGTACTTGGACCAGAGCTGCTGAAATCCCACCACCGATGAGTGCCACGTTCACATGGCTAAGCTCAGCTTCACCCAATTATTTCATCAACCGCCAAGTTCAGCTACGGAAGATAGGATGAAGCAAATTAGAAGGGCTTTATTAAATTCCTCACAAATTTAGGATAAAGCTCACATGCAGATGACACATACGGCTGTATTACTTCCTCTTTGTGACATTACCAGCAACCAGCTCGCATTATTATTTTCAGGCTAATTTCAAGCTCCTCTTTGAAGGCACCTTGGGCAACACCTTGCCTCAAAACGAAACACGCGGTAATTCATCCAGGAGAAAAGCACGTCTCATTTTCCCTACGCTGCCCACAACCTAACCAGAAAGCTAGAAAGCGCTTCTCTCTCTTTCATCAAGAAGTAACTACAAGGCTGGCCTCGCATATCCTTATCCTGATATATTTCCCTCCATCTCAGTGCCGCATACAGATGTGGGCTGTTTGTTCTGTGCCCCCAACAAGCAGTCATAAACGCCAAACGAGCGGTGAACTGAAGGTGACAGCAACGTAAGTATGATAATCGCCGAGAAAACCTTACCAATTGCACTGGAATTAACAGGTTTGGTATGTGTAGTGGTACCGCAAATGGAGATACTTGGTCTGTGGTTAGAGGTAACATCCTTAAAATTAAGCTGTAAACGCGGATGACAGTTAACTCGCATCCATCCAGGTCACATGCAGAGCACTGAAAAGATGCGATCAGTAAGACAGCACAGAGTCAAGAGGCCAGTTTGAAACCACAAGAAAGCTGAGTGCATCGAGACAACAGCTTGCAGAAAAACAAGAGCCAGAGAGTGAAGCAAGGAGACATGGATAATTAGAACAGCAGCATCATACACAAATACTCAGAGCAAGCTGGCAAGGTAGGGAAAGCAGCACAATAAATCTTTTCAGTTCAGTAATTAATAAAGTAGGGAGTTAGTGCTCAAAGGGCACAATAACAAGAGGATTGAGGTCCTGAAACTTACACAGCGTTCAAGCGAGCTGAGATTAAACCAGAACTGCCCCGACCCAAACACGGTTTCATTCTGGGC
The DNA here is from genome assembly GCF_011077185.1 of Oxyura jamaicensis. Classification (NCBI taxonomy): domain Eukaryota; kingdom Metazoa; phylum Chordata; class Aves; order Anseriformes; family Anatidae; genus Oxyura; species Oxyura jamaicensis. The sequence goes on from NC_048895.1 coordinate 14,403,786, forward strand.
ACATTCACTTCAAATCAGAGGTAATATCGGCACTGCTTTTATACGCAACAGAACCTCAAATTGTGGGATACCTCTAAACCTTTTGTCACAGCCCTGCCTACGCATACACGTTTCCTCAAGCAAAAAACCGGGATTACAAAACCAGCCTGAGAGACACCCGGGAAGCACCCGGTTGAAGCCAGGCTTCCGAGGGATTGCACGGGTGCTGAACCTCAATCCTCCCCTCTGCCCGGCCACCCGAGGTAACCACCAGCACCCAAGGGAGCTGTGTCCTCTCCGCCAAGAGTTCACCCAAGGTACGCCACTGGCAAGCGGAAACCAGAGCATACGAGGAAAATAAAACAAGATGAAGTTATGTTGGGGTGTTTCGGTTTAGCTCTGCTTTTCCTACGTTTGTGAGATCGGGGTTAGGGAGGGAGCTGATGCCAGGTAACCTCAGCAATGCCTCCCCTGGCTCCGCAGGTCGTCCAGCCTCACCTTTTGTAGGGGTACAAGCGGCATTTCGAGGTGAAATAAAGGATTAGCGTGACAGCGAGGGTGCCCAGCCCTGCTTCTTTTTGGGCACACGTCTCCCAGTCTCCCGGGAGAAGGGGGCTCGGCGGGGGGGGGCTGCCTCGGGGACCTCTCTGGGGGGACAGGGATGTTGACAGAGAACAAGACAACGCTCACCAACGCCCCCCCCCCCCCCCCAAAAAAAAAAAAAAATAATACGGACTTTAAAGGGGCGACCCCGCCGCTCGCACCCCGGGGGGCGGCAGCGCGGAGCCCCCCGCCCCGCTACCTTGTAGACGTCGCCGTAGGTGCCGCTGCCGATGCGCTGAATGAGCTCGAAGTCCTCCTGGGGGTTGCGCCGGGACAGGTCGCACACCCGGCCGCCGCCGCCACCGCCGCCGCTCATGGTGCCGGGGGGCCCCGGGGGGGGGGGTGAGGGCGGAGGGAGGTGCCCGGCGCGCTCCGCTCACCGCCGCCCCCTGCCCCGCTCCGGCAACATGGCGCCGCGCCGCCCCACCGCGCCTGCGCGCTGCCCCGCCTCGAGCCCCGGGCCGCCCCGCTCCTCCCCGGCGGGAGGCGCATGCGCGGGGAAAGGGGGGGGGGGTTACCGAAGGGGGGGGGCGGTTCTGGGTGAGGTGATATGGTGGCACTGGCCCCCTGACATGGAATCGTTGGGGTTGGAGAAGACCTCCCAGATCATCTGGTCCAACCATGATCCTACCACCACTGTCACCCGCTGAACCATGTCCCTCAGCACCACGTCTGACCTCTCCTGAAACACCCCCAGGGACGGTGACTCCTCCACCTCCCTGGGCAACCCGTCCCAGTGCCTGGCTGCTCTTTCTGAGAAGAAATGTCTCCTCATTTCCAACCTGAACCTCCCCTGACACAACTTGAGCCCATTCCCTTTAGTCCTATCACTAGTTACCTGCAAGTAGAGGCTGACCCCCAGACCCCACACCTTTCTTTCAGGCAGTTGTACAGAGCAATAAGGTCTCCCCTGAGCCTCCTCTTCTCCAGACCAAACCACCCCAGCTCCCTCAGCCGCTCCTCACAGGATTGTGCTCCAGGCCCTTCTCCAGCTTCGCAGCCCTGTTCTGGACTGGCTCCTGGAGGGAAGAGGAGAACCTGCCTGCAATGCTCACCAGCTACAGCCAAGCCCTCACACACCAGGAGACACAGAAACAGCTCTTACATTGGGACTTCTCCCAGACGAATCACTGTGGTGCCCCCAGCCCTGCCAGCAGCACCCTGCCGCCACAGAAGATATCTGACTGGGGCTGGGTGTGCTCACAGCCCATCCATCCATCCACCGCTTGGATACAAAACGCTGCTTCATGCCCTGAAGGAAGCACAGAGAGGGAGGCTATTTCAAGGGCCTGGTTGGCTCTGGATGTGGGAGATTGGGATGAGCAGGACAGAGAAGGAGTGTGCAGGAGCTGAGCATGTGTCAAAGGGATAGGAAGGACAAAGGCATGCAACAAGGGTGAGCACCAGGAGAGGGGAGACCAGTGCTATTTTGTTGCCTGGTTTGGGAACACCTCCACCTTCCTCTCTAGCAGGCATCACTCAGAAATGCATCTCCATCGAGTACCACTTCTCCCAGCCAATACACTTACATAACATCCTCATCAACCTGACAAAGATGATCCAGCAGAACAAATGGCATCTGCTCTGTAAGCGATCAGCACAGCCCGCGCTCTCCATTTCACAAGAAAAAGGCAGGAATGAGACGCTAGTTTGCTGAGGAGGCAGGGTCCCAGCTGGGCCCCACCATCAGCAGTGCTCACCCTCAGTTCTACTTGCGGGCCACACACAAGTGTTTTTAAGCTTGTTGAACGTAAGCTGGTTGCCTTTCCCTTAGCTTCTGCAAGGGTCTGCAGACCTAGGGCTGGAAACGTGCTTTCTGGTGTCTCTGGAAGACATCCAGCAGCAGATGTTTCAGGAGCTGACGTCAGAAACTACATGCTAAACAATTATGGCAGAACCTGTCTGAATGGAAACTCCCAGACATTTAGAAACTGGAGCATTTCTGTCTGTCCAACTTACTTTAAATTTAAACTCTAAGAGGAAATAGAGAACAAAGTGTATCACGGTGTGTCTGCATAAATCCATGCTGCACCCACATCCTGAATCTTACATGGCCAAAGCCGTATGATTAAATGGCTCGTGTAATACTGGGAAGTTCGCAGCACAGCTACAAAACCACCAGCCTCACTGGTTTGATCATGCCAAGATCACTTTCTACTTCCAGGCACTTGTAGGTCTGGGATTACCTCCTACTGTGGGTCAGCCTAGCACAGGCCAGCTGTGCTCGTGCCTGTTTTCTAAGCGTCCCTCCACTTGTTCGTGTGAGGGAAAGAATGTCAGCAGTAACACCCACCTTTTATTTCTGTTTTGGTGGTAACAGACTTGAGAAGTTTCCTGGGCATGGCTGCAGCTGTTCTCTGCAGGTGCATTGTGGCCGCAGTCAACTTCTTTTGGGAGAAAAGCCTCACCCAGCATGTCACAGGTTGTCTGTTCCTGATGACAAGTAATGGTAATGCTTCGTTCTAGCGAGCTAATTACAGGTGAAGACTTAATCGGGTTTCCCTTGGGTAGGCACCGTGCAACGCCAGTAAGTGGAGCACGCCTTTCCTTCTCATCTCCAGTTATTGTGCCTTGCGTGAACCGACTCATTTACTTGTACAAGTGGAATAACCAGTAATTAAAAAAAAAGAACAAAACTGAAATGTGTTCTAGGCCTCATGCAGCAGCAGGACAGGACGATTGGGGTAAAACAACCATTCCCTCCCCTTTACATATGAAATGATCTCTCTTCTCCAGAGCAGAACAGTCTGCAACTTGCAGTCCTTGGTGTTGTACTGAATACTTAGTGCTGCAATAGGAAAGGGGAACACTTTCACCAAAAAAAAAAAAAAATCTTAGTTGTAAAGTTAAATGTTGTTTAAAGAGGGAAAGGTAAAGTCCCCCAAACAAGAAAGCAACGCAAATTTTAACCACCCCAACTCACAGCGCCATGCACAATGCTCTCTCTCATGCCAAAGGAAATGCTTTGATTTGAGTAGTTGTAATGCACAGCATCGCTTTTTTTTTTTCTTTCTGAGTTTGGAAAGCACAGGCCTGAGGAAAGGCTCATTGTGCATGTCTAATTTAGCTGCCTAATGGAAAACATAGCCTAATGAAAAATGCCTAATGAAGAGTGACCCGACAAACCCGAGGCAGGGAGACGGGTGCCTGCAGACAGCTGGGGACTGACTTAGCCCTAGTGGTTCTCTGCAGAGTTCCGCCGTGGGAGGCTGCTGAGGGCCACCCACAAAGGTAGATTACCTGCTCTATAACCTTCAGATCAGATTACTTTCAGCACATGCAAAACAATTTTTCCTGGCTCCGAGGCATGCAGCAGGCTTTGCTCTGCAGAGGGGATTCCACATCACAGCTCCAGCTTGCTCGATCCGATTTTGCCACTTGGATCAAGTTTGATCACAGATGGGAAGCTTTGGCTACCTTGCCTGGTTTGTAAGGGCAGGCATGACTGAAGTCAGGACAGAGACTCTTTTATTCTTAATAGTAGAAACCAAGAAGTTAACCGATAATAACTCAAAGCCAGAGCTACAGCTTAGTCTTGCATAATTGGTAACACAATGTACCTCCATGAATAACAGTAATTACAAGCTGTGTGCTACCCAAGATAACTTATATCAACAAAGCTGGGGCAAGTTATTTGATTAGTAAGGCTTAACATTTAATTTGTTATTCACGCTATGCTACATCCCAAAATACCAATAAGATTATTTCATTTGCAAGCATATTTGGCGCTATATCTCCGTGCCCTTATGCAGCCAGCATTGCATGTGACCTGAACTACTTCCCTCAGTTCATCTATAGCCTTCCTGATGACACAGAACACGGATACAGCTGGTCTATACTTTGTGCCTGGTGCAGTCGGGGATTTATAGCAGCAGGCAGGTGTCTTTCCACAGCTTACCCTTTCATTAGCAGGAGCAAGATTATGCAGCTCAAGTCCACCAGAGACTCCTCTGTGTGACTGCTCCCCCACTGCCCACACCATCCAGTGATGGCTGAAAAACATCCCCAGGACTTACTACAAGAAACAGAAGCAAAGGGAAAATGAAATTCAGGATTCCAAGCACAAAAGCCTGATTCTTCAAAATCCAACCATCGCGTTTTACCGGTTCAGCAAGCTGCTGTCCCATGCTGCCCAGCAGAGATTTGAAAAGGAGACAGCTCTCAGAGGACAGCGATGGCAAAGAATCAGATGCTTCAGCTCAACACGCTGCATCTGTGAGGAGCAAGACATCTGCAGTAGAAGGCTAAAGGGGGAAGAAAGCTGCTGTAATAATTTAGGGCTATTTATGTTTTTCAAGGATCTATACATAAAAGAATCAAAGAAGAGTCACTGTTGCCAAATGAACCCTAGACAGAATTCCACTTCTTTCCCCAGGGCATCAGGTGTAATTATACGATTCAGTACATTTTGCATTTGACTTTCAAGCTAGGCTTCGGTGCCCCCCTTCTCTTCTGAATACCCAAACACACATTTTTATTTTAAAGCAGTATGTGTTTGTGTAACCTTTGTACATGAAGGTCCCTTGTAGTTTGTAAATAACCAAGATTTCCATCCTGAGCACCCAAGCTACACTGTGGGAAGGATTAAACCATTCCTGTCCGTTCCTGCTTCTGAAGCGTTAGCCTCTTCGTCAAGCTACGATATCCAGTAAAATACCCACCTCTGTCAAAATCATTTGCATCAACTGCAGGCTCATGGCTTGGAAATGGTCACTCTTGCAAAGCAGAGAAAGTTCATAAACCACAAGGGCTACAGCCTGGCGCTTACACCAAGCAAAGCAGCCTGAAGTCACACCTGCTGGGCACAGGAAAGAGCTGGCTGGAAACCCGTAAGGTCCCTCAGGCTGCCTCGCAGAGGCCACAGGCTGTCAGGAACCGAGCAGATGCTGCTGAAGGAGCTGAGCAATCAGAAGTAGTCAGGTTGGGTAACACAAGATGAACACAGAAAGAAATGATAGGGGTGAATGTTGTAGGCACAGGGTTTGGAAGAGAAGAAGGGGAAAGTGAGAGAAGGAAAGGTTGTTTGAAGAGCAGAAGGGTGGGAGAGGAAAGAAGGGGAAGTGAAAGAGAAGAGTGGTGGAACAGAGAAGCATCAGCTTCATGGAAGAACCATCAATTAAAAGATAACAGAGAAAGTCAGGGGAAATTAGGAAAAGAAACACAGCCATATAAAGGAGACCAACACCCAACAAGATCAGAAAATTGGTCTGAAAGCAATCAGTATACCAGGAAGCAATGACAAGACAAACCAGCATCAGCGCTAAGCACAGCTCTGGGGCTAGTCCTGCCCATATCTCTATGCCTGGCCGTACCCCTGAGCACAGAGCAGTTTCTCAGCAAACACTGTCAGGTTCTGCTAGAGCCAGATCTTACCTGCTTGTGTGTTTGTCTTGCCATAAGCAGACGAGTACAGAAATGTTCTCTCAAAATGGTTTATGCATCTAATATAACACTGAGAAGGTTTAATGAAAAAAAAATTGTTTCCACCTTGGGTGAAGAGCAGAAATATCCATGGGTGCCACTGAACTGGGGGTGGCTGTCATGGCAGAAGGCAGAACCTCCACCCAGAGGGGTGGCAGCCAACTTGAGAAGCGGGACCTCACAGCGTTCGAGGAGGAGATGAGCAGAGCTCTGCTCGTGGGGTAACATAACCCCCTGCATTCAGCCAGGCTGGGAGGTTTGAGCTGAGACAAGACACAAGCTGCACAAGCAGCTCTCAACAACAGTAAGATTTATTCTCCTCAAGTGCAATTAACCATGAAGAGTCAACTTTTTTTTTCCCTTTCCCAGCAAATGTACCAGAAGAAGAAAAAAAAAAAAAAAACATAGAAAACCCAGACAGACACTTCTAATTGTATCTCCATACTCCTCACAGCTAGGGAACACAATGCCTGAGTCCATCCCAGCTTGCCAAGTTGCAAGTGCTCGTCCAAGATACCATCTGAAAGCAATTTACAATAACTCTCTATAGAAATACCTCACTGTCAGCTCAGCAACCATGGGAAAGCTTTGCATTGGACTATCACCCCCAAAATACCTTTTGCATAGACTGAAAGAATTAGGACCTCTCCCTTTTCAGGAAAATTTTTCCATACGATTCTCTGCAGAGAGAAGTCTGCTCTAATTGTTTGCTCAGTCTGCAAGCTTTTTCTTCTGCCACACTGTGCCCTTAGAGCAGCATTATTAAGCAAGGAAAAGCATTATTTTTATAGAAAGAAATCTTCCCACTAAAAAGCTAAAGCTCACCCAATTGACACGTGCTAGGAATTAATACAAAAAATAATTTATTTTCCACTCCAAAAATATCTGAATAGGGACCTTTCACATTCATTGCAAACTAGCTTTAAAATGACACAAGATTGCAAGACATGTAGTGAAGCCCTCCATCAGGTCCCCAAGACGAGGTGGAGACTTCTTCACAAGTACTTCTGAAAAACATTGCTGAAGGTGAAAAACCTTTTACATGTAATATTACCATGTACATCTTTGCAGTATGGCAAATGAAGTCTTTCTCTCCTGAATAAACTCCTCCCGATATTGAGAGGCTTTGCCTAAGCAAGGATTTGAGGATTCTTCCTCATTACAGTACTTTACATTAAAAACATCTGAAACTCTAGCTGGTATCTTCCACCTCTCCTAAAAACTGAAGAGAAAAGCAACAACGTAGTTCACCCATACAAAGCCAGGTGAGCCAACAAATGGCACAGGGTTTGGATCAGCGGGGTCCCACCACTTCACTGCCACGCTGCTTTCAAGTATATCAGGATTCAGGTACACCTTAGGCAGCGCACACAAGCTATTAATTCCCAGCAGCAGAGATCTTCCTGTATTTGTATATGAAAGCAACTGTCTTTCCAAGACTAACTTCATAGATGCCATCCGACACCAGAGACCCAAAACACATCTGTTTGCTGCCGAGAAAGGGTTCTTCAACACCTTTCACCACGGAGGAAGAATTCCCATCACTGCTGGAGGTTTCCACAGCGGTCGTTTCCCCTGCACCATCAGAAATGGCATTAGGAGATTTGTCTTCAGCACTCTTGGTAATGCTGTCCATGCGCTTACGGAGATCTTGACTCAAGAGCAACACAATAGTCCCTCCAACACGAAGTATTCTGGCAATTGCAGGAAAAAAAAAATAATAATAAAGGTTAGGTGTTCATCCTGCCCAGATTCATTCATCTGCACACAACTTGACAATAGCAATACTTCAGATGCCAATTGCACGCAGTATAACACCTAAGAATGTTAAGGGTGATGGCTCAACTCACTAAGCTACATTTCCAAAGAGAATTTAAATTCCCTGTCTTTGTAGCTCTTGCTGATTGGGAAAAATGGGCTCTTTATTGACTTCCAAACATTTCTGACATCAGGAGTTCTCCATTTGTTGAGCAGTGAGGATGGACTCAGCTTTTTTGCTTTTCATGTTGTTCCAAGGACTTTTGAGCCTCACTATGAGAAACAAGCCCTAAGCCTCCAGCAGCATGCAAAAGAACAGCTTCCCATTACAGGAAAAGAGAGCTTTTCACGTTGGTAAGGCAATTCTGAGGCTGGCCTTTCCCTCTGAGAGCTTTAAAAGGTCTGTCCTTTCCACGTTCCACTAACCCTTGAAATCTCTCAAACACAGGAAACCAAGGAAAGTTAACCATTGTTTGTAACTCAGTTTTTCTTAGTACAGGAGGAAATGCTACACTTGGCTTTGAGAGAGGAAAAAAAGACTATCTTGGCCGTGCTCACAGCAAGTGCATTGAACGGTCTTACTGGTGGGACTCTCGTGATAATGATCCCTGCCTCACCTCCACCTTCCCAAGGAGATATTTTGCTTAGGATGACCCAGCAGAGGAAATGAGACCAGAAGATAAGAATGTTGAACAAGGCCAAAAGGAGGGATGGTCAGCGTAAGATTACCCTGCCATTCTGGGAAGCTATCTAACCTTCTTCACCATCTTCTCACCACATTCCTGCACTGAGTGTAATCAACACCCACTGAAGTCCAGTCCTACAGAAAGGGTTTGTTTTCAGCAAAGAACTTAAGTAAGGAGGCAGATAGTTTGAACCACCCGTTAGAAGCAGCCTGCTATTAGCATGGTTTAACTCTGCCACAAAATGACAGAGTGAGATACGAAAGGAGACATCTAAAAGACCAGGTGGCTAGCTGGATATTGCAGTACACTGCCCGGAAAGGAAAATGCCTTTCATCATTTTCCCATCTGAGATCCCTCCTGCCAAGGCAGGCTGGTAAAAGCTTGGTTGTGAACCCAAAATGAACGCCTGTGATTTTATACAGACCCCAGCTGAGGAAGGATTATTGCTTTATGTGCCTATCTACGCCTTAAGTTTGGCTAGGTTACCCTCTTCTCCTTCTTCTTTCTCTCACCATCATGCTGTGGAAAGATTATTTTCTGAGCATGGTTCAGCCAACAAGCTCATTCCTTGTTGGCTTGCACTCCCATCAGCTTGCGAGACAAGTCACAACAGCCACTAACCGACGAGTAAAGGACTCAGACTTTCACAGCCTGCACAGCATCCGATTACAGCGCTGGAGAGTGTTTCAAATAAAGCAAATCTGGAGCTGACTGAACGCTTAAGATCACAAACCATCATTTACATCAAAGGCCACACATACCTCTCCATCTCCTGGAGAATATCTGGCAGGAATCGTACATCTTTTGTGATCTTGAACTTCTTCCCAAATGGAATATCCGAAATCACGACATCAAAGCTTTCTGAAGGCAACGGCAATGCTACAGAATAAAGGGAGGTCTTTATATCTGAGCATCTGAAAAATGACCAGCAGCCGTCGCATGTTCACCTTACCAAACTGCCTGACAGCTCTTTCACAGGTTACACACCCAGATTGACAGCTCCTTCTCTGTTTATCCTCACCAACAGCTACTAACACAAAGCTACTAACCCAATGCAGACTGGGTACAGACAAATCCATAAGAGCATAGTTCAGCTTGTAATGTTTCCTGTTACTGATGTTGTGCTTGCCCAAACAGCAAGAATCTCCTAGCAGGGCACTGCACGGTTCCAAACTGCTGCTTCTCGACAAAAGTAAACCTTTACAATCAAAATGCATACTAAGAGCAGAGCTCACAAGCACTCTGCTTAGTACAGATGTTCAAACGAACACACATTAATGGCAAGGAGCCACATGTTAAATTCCCCTCCACCCCCTCTTTTTCCCAACAATCTACTCAACTTTCAGCCAGAATCATTTGGATTCTGTTGGAACTCGTGTCTTTGAAGTATTTTCCCGATGTTGCGGCATCCTGGGAATAGTGTTTTGACCATGACACAGCAGTGCACCCTTGTGGTGATGAAGAAAAGCCACACACCAGGCTGGCTTGGCCCGAGTAAAATCAGCACGTGAAAGGAAAAGATCGCGGGGTTTTCATCCCTCAGGATGCTCAGAACTTGACTGGATAAGGTGAGCAAACTGAACCCCACTTCGGGGTTAGCCCTGCTTCAAGCAGATTAACAAGACCAAAGACCTCCAGCAGTCCTTTCCAACCTAAACCCTGCTGTGATCCTATGCCAGTCTTACCCAAATTGGCTGGAGATGTTTCTTAGACCGTTTTGTGGTTGCAAATTTAAGATTAAGACAGAGTTACTGTCCAAGTCTGAAAATTATTGTTTTCATTGTCCTCTGCTGAGCTTATTCTTGCCCAAATTCAGAGGGGGAGAGAACAAAATTACCCAGTCACCAGCCAGCTATTTATTTAGAGCTAGCTCTATTACAGACCACCTCAAGAGTACCTACACTACCTGTATAACCACAGAAGACTTCAAACATGCCTCACCTTGAAAGCTTACAGACGTACCTTTCACAGAAGCTTTAAGTAACTCAATCTTATCCATCAAACCTGCAGTCTTAATATTCACATCTGCACCCTCTAATTGTGAATCACTTATATCTGTGCCCCAGTAACAGGCTTCCTGTTCAGGGAAAAAGAAAAAAAAAATAGTTAACACATTTATTTAATAAAACCTTCACAAAATTGCCTTGTTCCACAGCTCCTTTAAGACAAACCACTTGCTTCGAGATCTGCTGCTCTTACGCAGAGCAATACATAGATTAAGACGACAGAGCAATGGGGAATTTTGTGCTATCTTCACTGCTTTTGTGTTCTGAGCTACTCAAGACACCTTTATTTCACAGAAACATAGAGGCTATGTCCTCACAGCAGATTCCAGCTGTCTACAAACAGCCTCACTGCCTAATAGTTTTCTAATACTGAAAGTTCACTGTACTGTCACACTGACACCTCCACTTCCAGGATAAGCCCAGGCATTTTTAAAAGAAAGCCCAAGGTTGCCTCACACAAACCCTGCACTATCAACACAGGGCTCCCAGCACCCACTCACACAGGTATGCAGGACTTCATTTTGCATTCCTGGGGAGGAATGTCTGAACTAAAGCACTTTTAGGAGCTGTCTATAAAGATCATTTTGGTTCCAGCAAGTACATTTGGTTCCAGCAAGTACAAGAAATCTTGCAAAGCTCCTACCTGTTATGACTGCGATACTTACGGGCCACTCTGTGGCAGCTTCCAGCAAGATTGTTCCTAGCCCACACATGGGATCTAGCACAAAGTCACCTGCCTACAAAAAGAAAGGGGTCATTGCATCCCAGACAAGATAGGCTCCTCCCTCAACACAAAGCATACTCAGTCACAGACTGATCACCTGCACAGTCCCGCTGAATCCAAAGCGGGTAAAAACAGTCACTGCTTTATCAAACCAAACTTGCAGATGATACAGTACAGAAGTATGACAATATCGGAAAAAAGCATAAATGGCTTTACTAAAGACAATGCATCACTGCATCTAGTCTTGAGGTGACATTTAGGAAGAAAAATATGACTAGACGACAGACAGATACTGGTACCAAATTAACCTGTGGAAAATATCACACTGGCTTCTGCTTTGACTTGGGAGAACAACCCCAGACAAGCTTCAACATTTGGACAGTGACAAAACCCCTGCAATTTTACCGTGTATCTGTACAAAAAGTAGTAACTATCCTCAGAAGGCCCTCAGACTAAAGAAGATGAGGTTGAACACCAGGTGACAGTGCACTCTAACCACACAGAATTTTCCAGCTCTGTCCATATGGATTAAAGCATGAAGAATTAAAATCACCACGCTGCTTCAAAGCTTCCAGCTTCAGCCCTGATGAGCAGCAAAAGACTCACTCAGGACTCTATACCTTTGCCACGACCATTCACTTACACTGATTTCAGCCAGAGATGCCATGGCCCACGCAATCGTTGACCGCAGTCCTGCTGTTTTGATATACTCTCTGTTTGCCAATGGAAGCCTGTGGACAGCAAAACTCAGTGTAAGATAATGGTACAACAACATAGAAAAGCTTATTTTATATAGAATACCAAAACAACTGAACTTCCCAGATCTGTAGATAACCAGAAACCACAGTCTGCTTTTAGCCACTCACCAAATATGTGCTCAGGTTAACTTCAGGCACACCACAAGACAAATGCAACAGTCCAGTGAATGTTAATCCAGAAGATAAATACAGTGGACAGCAAGACTACTTAGAAATTATGCCTGTTCTGGTACTGCCCAAACAGATCTGGTGATGTGAATGCTTACCTGAAAAGAGGAATCCCCACGACTGAGTGAATGTCATTAAGATGTACAAAGATCTGAAAGAGGGAAAAATAACATTAAAATATCTCAACTTGAGACGCCAATAGCTTAAACTCATTTAAACCAGACAGAGAAGATATTTCTATGAACTTCTGATCATATGATCTAAGAACAAAAATATATGCTCTACAAGTTTATGATTATTTGGAAGAAATCACACTTGATAATCTGAATGCCAGTTTAAAGACTATTTAAGATTTAAGCAAATTAGGAAGGGATTTGTCAGTCAGGAATCCATCAGCAAGCACTTCAATTTCTCCAGGAAGTATTTTCTTGATATTTTTAACTACAAAACCACTTACTCTAAGCAGAAGATTGTTCACTGTATACTTGCACTCAGCTATTTTTTTTTTTTTTTCCTAGAAAAAAGCAGTGCCAGTAAAGAGTGTTTTACATGGAAGGCAGACATATATAAACATATATGTTTATATATATATAGGGGCAATATATATATATATATATATATATATATAGGGGCAATTCTGGAAGTAGCAACAGGCCACCTGGCAGACAAGAGCCACTACCTCTAGATCAGGGTTCCGCAGATCAGCCCGCCATCTAAACTGCTTCATGAGCGCTATGCCAATTGCTCTTCCAATCTCCTGTGAAGGGAAAGACCAGTAACAGGTAGTAAAAATAAAGGAATTAAGTAAACTATAGATCACATCTTTGATTACACAACCCTCATAGGTACCTGGGAAAAAAAAGATTCATTTTTTATTGCTAGAGAACAACTTATACAAAGACCAGAAGAGGTGTACCAGGACAGAGTGATAGAAACACAGAGCAAACACACCTCAGGACAACATGACTATTGCTCACTTGGAGTGTGGGAGGCTGAAGTTCAAGTCCTACCCAAGGTAAAACAAACAGCTGTAATCATTTTAGAACTATGTATCACATGCAAAGTATTTCTGATGGCTGTAAATTAGATCACCTAAAGAAAAACCTGTCAATGCGTAACTGAAACTCTCAGTTTTAATGCTTTTATGACCTCCGGAAAGTTGCACCTTCAGCATAAGGATTCAAATGCACAGCACCAATTTAAACAAACACTGGTGTTGGCAGACTCGTATGTCTCATCTTCTCAAGATACTAGCTTTAGTAGAGAAAAAAAAATAATATATATTTTCTAGTAAGAGAAACCTAAATAAACTGCAGCTACACATTTCTTCCAGTTTCTTCATGGTAAAAATACAACGCAGATGAGAACAGCATTGGACAGAAAGGACCTCTAGAGATGTCTAGACCACCACTCTCAGAATGGTTGGGGCTCTTCAAGGCTGAGTGCTGACACCCCAAGGACCAAGATCCACGCTTCAGGATGTGTCCCAGAGCTGCACACCACCCTCCTGGGAAGTTCTTCATGATACCCAAAAGAGTGCCCTTCCAAGCTGCAGGTTCTGGCTTTTGCCGCTTGTTATGCTGTCTGCCTCAACTGAGAGGAGCGTGGCTCCGCTGTCCTTGCTACGACCCTTCAAGTAGCTGCAAGCTACTCACAGGTTGCTTTTCAGGCTCTACTACGTTTCACCTGCCCAGCTCCTCAACCTCCTACCTTCGCTTGTTCTCATTAAAAGACATTGATTCGAAAAACTATTCAGGGTAACTGTGCCTTGAAATTAAAAACAGTGCTTACATTTCCACTTGCTTCATGTAAATGCAGGTTTTTAATTTTTTTTTTTTTTTTTTTTTTAAGAAAACAAGTTTAGACCGGTTTGTTGTTCCAAAACACACAAAACACAAATCAAATTGCAAATAAACCACACGCCTCCTTTCACTTTCACTAAATTCTTTTAAAACACAGTTTAGCACACCTGTGAAGTAAGTATTTTGGCAATTGCTCCACTACAGCGACAAGAAACTCGGAAGCTGAAGCTATGCTTCTCATTCTCAACAGGATTCTCTCCACTGCTTTTGGAAGAGTCTTCTAAAGAAGCCTTGGTTTCAGTTTGGCCTTCCTCACCACTCTTCCTGTCTGGTACTATACCGTTCTCTCCAGCTCCTGCTTGACGTTCCTCAGACACAATCTCTCTTACTTGCTCTGTTTTCTGTCTTTTAGTTACAACATTCATCTCTTCTTCTGATTTTCTCTTGCAAGGTGATGGGTTTTCCTGAGAGACACCATCTTTTTTCTCCTCACAACCATGAAGGTTTTTCCAAGTAGCAATAACATCCAGACAATCCTTTGGTTCTTGAATGACAAGACTTCTAATTTCATGCAGCATTTTCCCTGGAAGAAAAAACTAGTTTCAGGTTAAGTAGTTCAATCTCAGCATTTGATGTTCCCACAGAATGAGAACATCTGTCAGAGACTTGGTTTGGATCTCGATAACGTGTGAATCCAGGAACTGCAGCAGTATACATCACAGACGTAGCCAAGCTCTCAACACCCACAAACCCTATCAGCTGAAGACCCACACATCCATCTGATTGCAAGCTTTGCAGAACCAAGAATAACTTTTGCAGGGCTTGAATTCTGCAGTTCAGCAGCTCTAGAAAACCAGACTACCTCAGAGTCATTCCCAACATACCATATCATCTTCCTCTTAGTCCAGGAAAAAACTTGGTCTAGGATTAGAAATTCAGAACACTTTTCAGGATTGACAGACATGAACATGAATCACTTTGATTCAGCTCAGAACAAAAGTCGCAAGTTTATTCTTTTATTTAAAAAATTATATATATATCCTTGCTATTACTTACTCTGCCTTCAATCCTAGAAAGTCTCCAATGCACACCTAAACTTACACCTACCTGTAGGCCATCCTGCTGACTTAGCTACTACAAGAGAGGCACAAGAAATACAGAGGCCAATTCATATGTCTTGACTCTGGTCAGGGAAAAACATTTAAGTATTTCTATTTCTCATTTTAAATTTCATAATCATAATTAAATTTGATCCTTACAGCCAAAGGCCTCTTGTAATCTTTCAAATAAAATCCTACCCCCATACAAGTATCAATCCATCTTACTCGATATTCTTATTTCAACTCTGATAGAGAACATGACAGGAGTACTTGAAATTCACCAGAAATCTGCATAATGAACAGTTAAGTGATGCACAATATGTATGGATCCACATCACCTTAAAAAAAAAAAAAAAAACACCTCACAGTTAAAATACATACAAGGGGTCCAGAACCAGACTTCAGTTTCGTTAATTTTTTTGGTGTGGGAGTGCTGTTATACATATATACGTGTGTACTATGCCAGCAGGATGTCAGCTGGTAGGACATGTATTTAAAACATTTTTAAGCTGTTTTCAGCACAGAAAAACATATTTGAAAGCATAGTTGGGTAGAAACAAAAACAAACAAACAAAAAAACACGACTTCTGAGTTTATTCTTCTCAGTTAGTGTTACAGGTGATGAAATCGATCGGATGTTAGTTTTAGAAGGGGAACGGTTCGCGCAGTACCTTTATTTCCTGAAACGGGCAGCGGGCCGTGTTTCTTGATCAGCAAGAACAACCTCTCTCCAGACTTGATTTTCTTCAGCTCGCTCGGCTCCGCGTCAGCGGTGAAGAAGACTTTTCCCGACACATAGTCCACCTTCAGGGAACGGGGAAAAGAGAAATATTTCCTGTGAGCACTTCAGCAGCTCAACACCACCACCGTGTGCCCCACCACGTCTTCGCACCGAGAAGAGCACGGCAAAGCACAGCGAAGGTGGCGAAGGGACGGAGATGTTGGTCAACACAGCCCTCAGGGCTGCGGGGCGCGATTTCGTGAAATAAACCCTTTTATTGCCTCTACGAGTCGGCGTTTCCCTGGTGTCCTGTCACGGTTTTACTCCCCATCAACTCCTTGGCGAACACAACACGAAATATTTAATTTTACCTCACGATACATTTAAAATAGCACGCACTCGCAGCGAACGAGGACCCTTTCTCACCTCGGTGGCTCCGAGCCTCGCCCTCACCTCCCGGGCCAGGAAGGGCTCGAGGCCGCGTCCCGCCGTGCAGAAGAACCGCCCGCCCGCCGCCATCTTGGCCCGCCCCCGCCGCCATTTCGGGCCGCCCCCGCCCAGGGGGCAGGCCGAGGGACCGGCAACACGAGCTCGGGGAGGGCAGAAGTACCAAAAAGAAGTGGAATTGTTTCAACTTCCTATTCCAGCGCTGTTGACACGTTACAGCGAGCAGAACAGTTTTTTATGTCAACGTAATCATAAACATGTTCTTGAAAGCTGGTGTGACCCCTGTGCCACCAGGGCACATCACTGGAGCGTCACCTCCCTTTTAATCCTTAGCGAGATGATCAAATGCGAGATGATCAAATGTTCCAGTGCAGCTATTGCTCCATGTACTTCAGCAGAAGACTGTATGATCTCTAGCCCAGGCTCAGGAACAAATGGCACGACGTCAGTTCAGGCCCAGCACCGACAACCTTACATGCTGCAGCATCCTCGACCCCCTGTCTCTGCAGTCCAAAAGCACCAAAGCCACCCAAATTTTTCTGCACAAGTGAGCAGGCAAAGAGAGGATCAGCAGGAACAGGCTGCACACCATCGGTGTTTAAAATGCTATTGAAACTTTAAAATGCTATTGAAAGACTTCGGGCTGTGCCTGTCCAAACCAAGAGGGATGTATTACGGGGCTGGAACCAAACCCTGGTCTACTGTTTTCACTTTCAGGACGCTATTTAGCCTAAATAAAATAAATCAAAAGGAAAATATAAATCTGCCCACAAGAGGACAGCAGGAACATGGTTGCTGCTTCCAGAGAGTAAGTTAGGAAATCATGGCCTTGAGGTGTAGCAATGGGGATTCAGGTTAAAATTCAGTAAAATCTAAGAGCACTAGGGAAGATCAAATGAAGAGGGTTTGGCATCCCCAGTACAGCTGTTTTTAATGTGGGCCAGACAAACCCATTATGAGTGGTAATGTAAAGAGATGGACTCCTTGTCTATGTTCTATTTGTCTTATGTTATTTTATATTATGCCAGTGATTATCTGTTCATTTGTTAAATCATCAGCCAGAAACCAAGCCACGCCTCTCACATGGAAAATGCTACAAAACAGGTGCACACAAGACTGGCAAGCAGAGAGTTTTGCTTCTGTCAGCTGAAATACTGAGCCTGGTCCAAAATAAATGTCACGTTAACTGCTTACAGACATACCCCTACAAAACAAACAGGAACTGCGTGAGAGGTCACTGTTTTGTTGGCATCCAAGTACAAACAACAAAGGACAAGTGGATGTAAATGCTGTCACTTCCAGAAGCACCTGCAATAGTTCACCTGGGGGACAGTGGTTTGAAATACAAGGAATAGTCAATGCAAACGCAAATACAAGGGATCTGCACACAGGGCAAGCACCAATACATCAGTCAGCAGCAGGTAACACCACCGCATCATTAGCTGCTGGGTAAGCCACCGTGCCAGGAACAAATCTTCTGCTTACACCGCTACTGCAGCAGAGGTTTGCAAAGGACAAATTTTGTCCTCCTGGCCAAGAGAAGAGCTGGGTGTGAAGGTGGATGCGCTTCACTCCTCCCACACATCCAACACACAAGTTAGCTCCCTTCCCCACACCTGTCCTTGTCTCAACCTTACCAGAAGTGGTCACTAGTGGGGTCCCCTCAAGGCTCCATTTTAGGGTCACTCCTCTTCAATATTTTTATAAACGATTTGGATGTGGGACTAGAAGGTGTTTTGAGCAAATTTGCCAACAACACCAAACTTGGAGGAGTTGTGGACTCGGATGAAGGTGGAAAGGCCTTGCCGAGAGATCTGGGCAGATTGGAGAGCTGGGTAATCACCATCCTCATGAAGTTTAACAAAAGCAAGTGCCGGGTCCTGCACCTGGGACACGGCAACCCTGGCTACACGTACAGACTGGGCGATGAGACGCTGGAGTGCAGCCCTGCAGAGAGGGATCTGGGGGTCGTGATTGATAGCAAGTTGAACACGAGCTAGCAGTGTGTCCTGGCAGCAGCCAGGAGGGCCAACCATACCCTGGGGTGCATCAAGCATGGCACTGCCAGTCGGTCGAGGGAAGGGATTGTCCCGCTCTGCTCTGTGCAGCCTCACCTCCAGCACTGTGTGTAGTTCTGGGCACCACAGTACAAAAAGGATGTGAAACTGTTGGAGAGTGCCCAGAAGAGGGCGACGAAGATGAAGGGCCTGGAGGGGAAGACATATGAGGAGCAGCTGAGGTCACTGGGCCTGTTCAGCCAGGAGGAGGCTGAGGGGGGACCTCATCACAGTCTACAACTTCCTTGCATAGGGGAGCGGAGAAGCGGGTGACCTATTCTCCGTAAACACCAGTGACAGGACCCGTGGGGATGGGGTTAAGCTGAGGCAGGGGAAGTTCAGACTGGACATCAGGAGGAGGTTCTTCACCGAGAGGGTGGTTGCGCACTGGAACAGGCTCCCCAGTGAAGTAGTCACTGCACCAAGCCTGTCTGAATTTAAGAAGAGATTGGACTGTGCACTTAGTCACATGCGTGAGAAACAAAGTTGTGTTTTTGCAGCAGAGAATTTTTCTTCTTTATTCCAAGGTAGCTGTGTAGTCATAACAAGGAGAAATGCTAAGTAGGTAAGAGGACAGCAGAAGGCTTCACTGTTCCAAAATAAGGCAGAAGCTTGAGAAAAAGAGGATGAGCAGTGTGAGAACAGTAAAATAAAGATCACAAGTTCTCAAAACATAAGAAAGGAGAAATTAAAGGGTTGAAAAAAGGAAAAATTGTACATATATGGCATAGAAGAGTGTTGAGTAGCTTGTGAGCCTGTAGTACTCAGCCAATGAGGAAACAGGGGAGGTGATCAGGCATCGGGTGATAGGGAGTAAAAGGTGATGATTTGTTTACTAAACTGCACTCCTGACTGACAGGACGCCCACCATTGCAATCGTGAATAAAATAGCTTCACAGAAGATCCTGTCTGAATGAAATTGAGATTTATTTTTTTTTCACACAGTCTAAACTTTTGGGTAGACCAGTGCTGTGCCAGGAGTTGGACTTGATGATCCTTGTGGGTCCCTTCCAACCTGGAATATTCTATGATTCTATGATTCTGTGATTCTAAGTTTGTCACAGGAATTAAATATCTTGTTGTCCAAGCACTCACATGCAGGGAACTTTTTCTCTCCCAACTTCTCTGTCATATTGGGCAATTTCATCATCATTCCCCCTTCTCACTTATTTAAGGGGAACAGAGCCAGAGTACAACATAACAGGGCTGTCAGGAATCATGTAGTCCAGCCTTTGAGCCCAGAAGGTGAGATTCACTCCAAAAGTAGAGTGAAATTCTCTCATCTACCACAGAGTTCTGGATTAATTTAAAAACTCAATTACTTCAAAAAAAATGTATCAGTCCCTTTGCTAGAACAACAAGCTATGCTCCAGCCCACTATGGGCTCCAGCAAGCACCTAAGATACAGCCGGATCCTAACCGGCCAGAGGTTAACACATTCCAGCAGAAAATCCAGACTTCAGAATGCTTGCTGCTTAATTCCCTTCCGTCAGTCTGAAGGGAGGGAGTTTCCTGCTTTTTATTTCTCTGTATTTATTTCTCTCAGCCACCAGAGGAACAGCAAACACCATCAGAGCACACTGCAGCACCAGCCCAGGAATGTCCTGGGTGAATGTGACTCCAGTGGTCAAGGCCAACACTTC
Organism: Oxyura jamaicensis; assembly: GCF_011077185.1. Classification (NCBI taxonomy): domain Eukaryota; kingdom Metazoa; phylum Chordata; class Aves; order Anseriformes; family Anatidae; genus Oxyura; species Oxyura jamaicensis. The sequence continues at coordinate 14,423,659 of NC_048895.1, forward strand.
CGGAAGCAGAGAGCAACTTCAGTTATTGAAATCGTGGGTGCTGAGCATGTTTTTGTCTGAAGGTGGTTGTCCACACTCAAACACCCTGGAAAACGGAGGTGCTTCCAACAAAGCCACTATCCTTACCTATTTTGTTTTGATGTCTGTGAACTGCAGGAGAGTCAAAAAGGATTAAGCTTTTGGAGGACTTGGAAGCATAAAACATAAATCAGACTGATTTACACTCTGGCCCAGTGGAAGAGTAACAGCTGCCTTTCCATGCATGCATACACTTACCTTAGTGACCTGCTGCCATGCAAGAAAAGAGCAGCTTCCACAGCTGCTTAGTTGGGAAAGCCCTCAAAACCCTTCAAAAGAAGTTCTGGGTGGGCACACAATTATAAACAACTGCAAATTAATCACACACATTGACAAGTGAGGAATCTGGACTTGCTCTGTCATGTAACAGCTACAGGCGAAAGTTGTTGATGTCAAGAATTGGGTTTTGAGCTGCTTCCCTCCCTCCTTCCCAAAAACACAGCTCACACACTTGGACTCTTTTTTTTTTTTTTTTTTTTTAATAAAAGACAGCTTCCAGATACCTAATCATGACTGTGCTGTTTGTGCAGGACAAACTTTAAATACTAAAATGTACAAGGCAAGTTGAAACAAGCTGTTTGTTCCAAACTGCTCAGTGGTGCAGGCTCAAGCATGTATCTGTAATGGCTTTACTCTTTGTACAATCAGTTCTATGTAGCCATGACTGTATATAAAGAATATAGTACACACTATTGTTCTCATTGTCAATTTACAAGAGAAAAAAATAAATATTTTTCATTCTTATTATACATTAACACTTCAGTAGAAAGTTACAGCTGTTGTGTTGGCATGACCTGCAACTTCAGGAGGAAAAAGGACATGCATATATCTATTAAGAATTCTAAACTATGACTTCATAATAAATTACAAAGGATAGGTATCAGCCAACAGCATACAGATTATCAGAATTCAGTACAGTTGTAATTCTTGCTCTGAAAAAAATAAAAATCAAACCTTGCAAAATAAAAAAGCTAGTGGCTTATATTATGTAAGAAAGACAAACCATGGATGGTATAGCCTTTTTTTTTTCCAAATGTTTGTGAATAACAGGCTTGTGGTTTTAGGCAAAGAAGGTTAAGTAGTTTAGTTAGTCCTTGCACCCTTCACACATAACTAGCACCGTAAAGATGCAAGGACCTCAGCAAACACCTAAATTTCATGCTTAAAAACGAAAGCATGCATTTTCTAGAGTTTGTGCATGGTACATATTTTCTTTAAGATTACTGTGCAAAAAAAGATTCTCAGCCACTGACAGGTGTTTCTGTAATTCTGTTAATATTAAAATTATGAGCAACATTCCTCAAGTTTAGCACGCTTGTGTGAGACTAATGAAAAATGCTCAGATTTGTGGTTCACCCCTCACTACTTAACACAGACACTGTACCACTCAGTTGGCAAATCGGAAACCAATGGCAGCAGCCTAAACGTCCATGAAGGGGGAAAAATGAGTTAATATGCACTGTGATTCCCTTAAAGATGTCTAGTTCTTTTTTAAATGGCACAAAGCTTTATACAGGTGGATCTATCGGTGCAAATACATATATAGATGGAGATATTCGAGCTAGATCTGATTTTACGTACCTTACGATCACTCTTACATTTCCTGTTGTCATGTACAGGCTGATGAACTGTACTATTGAAGTAAAATCAAAATCAAAACTTCTTTTTAAAGCCTTTTCACCATCAGGTCATTGTAATTTCTCTACAATTTAGTTTTTTAACTTCCACTCCTTAGAGTGCTCAATTTTTTTAAAAACACACTTAGTGTTAATACTAAATTTACTGCTTCAAAATTTGAGACTTGATTATGGGAAACTTAAAACTGTATATGTAAACTGCAACAACTATAACTGGCTGAATATTTTAACATTGTGTGAAACTTTAGCAAGTATTGTCAGGAAGGAGGAACACAGTTATTGCTGTCTGGGGGACTGAAACAAACAAACAGTCAAGGCATGGAGAGCACTGTTCCAATGGTCAAAGTTAAACAGATACAAAACAGCATTCTGCCTAGAATCAGTCCTTTTGCATTTGAACACTCTGCAAGTTATCTACAGTCTTCTCTTCCAGGCAACTGTGATGACATTTACATGGAGATATGGATTTGAAGTGGCTAACTGTGGGACACACACAGCTTTTCAACTCTGGCAATTCCTTCTTTAGACGCTCCAGTTGCTCTACTTGGAATATATTTGGTTGTTCGGGATTTGAGTCATATATCCTGCATACATGAGAGAAAAAAGAGACAAAGACTTATCAGTATAACCTGACAGTTCACAAGACAACTAAATGAAGCTACTCGTCTTTTTTTCCTCCTGGTTATATACCAGCTAGTCTACAAAAACAACATGTTTGAGGTTAGTACCGTGTGTTTTGTCTCTAATCTTGCAATATAAAATGGTATGTTTTCTACACAATGGTTGATTTATATTGTTTAAAGTTACTATTACAATATTAGCTGAAGAGTAAAAAACAAAACCTGATCTTTATTCATAGCTAATGCAAATTCAAGTACTTACATCATTTAAGTAGTATGTCCTCTTTACTTGGAGTGAATGGCACTTCATGGAAATAAAGGAAGAAAAACCACAGGCCTACTTTGGTTAAAAATTATCGCAGCCAAAATAAAAAGGATACATTCTAACCATCGACATTACTTCTAATATCAGTATATTATTTATACACAAAACACGAACGCTGCCAACTTTCTTCAGTCCAGTTCCCTTCACTTTTATCTACTGCACATGTATGCTTTCAGATATTGCAGGTCTCCAGGTTTATCTCCTTCCAAGAAAACTTCTGGAAGGAATCACTGTGGCTTCTGCTTCACCATCTTATGAATATTCATACTGCCTCTCATCTATGATTCCTTCAAGCAAGTCGCATGTTTCTATTGAATCATCCTTTTTCTTTCACAGCATAATTTCAACCTATGTCGAAACACAATGGCACAACCAAAACAGAATGCCAGGTGCCTTTGAACTCAGCAAGACACATTCTTATCTGTTGGAAAGCCAAGACAAGAATAAGCTTGCTCAAAAGCTGTCAAAGAGTGATATAGTAAATGAGCTTGGAAACAATTCTGCAGGATGCACAGATATTGATCAAGTCCCTCACAGTAAGGCCAAAGATAGCAAGCTGTCCAGTTTTAAAGTACATGAACCAAAGGCACAGAGTTCAATCACTTGCACAGCACCTACAGCCCGATACAGGACTGCGATACAAACCCCAACTGCCTGATAGAAACTATCTGCAATACAACCTTCTTCCCACAATGCAGTTGGACCTTTGCTTTCTTTAGTTAACCTAGGTCACGCATTATCAATTCTTTTATGCAGTCAAGACGTAGCACTGAAGTTAGGAGAAAGGTTTTTTGTTTGTTTGTTGCTGTTGTTAATATAGCAACACCCTTTATGAACTGCTGTTTTTAAGCCCTTCCCATCAGATAGACAATGGAAAAACAAAGGCACGTTTCCAGGCCCCGTGGCTCTGGAACATGGCTAGCCATGCTGCTAGGCAGCTTCCAGCAGGTATTCCATTAGTTCTTTGCTAAGGCAAGCAAAAATTCTGTAATTCTTGCTTCATATTCAATTCTTTTCAATGAAGATTGCAGAAGCCAGCCTTCCAGGCTCCTTTCAGACTGTTCACTGGAACATCTGCTACAATACGCAGAGTGCTTCTTTATGCTGAAGGCAGAGAAGACCATTTGAAGCAGAACTACTCTTACACCTCACAATTTCATGCTCCCACTTTTTGTTTCAGTCCCCTAATCTACACCTTCAGCTGGCAGAAAGACCATAGCTCCAGGATCTCTCTTACCAATTAATTTGAAATAAAAAAAAAAAAAAAATACAGTCAGTCACATGGAAATACTGTTTTCATGCAAGAAAACCGTACGAAATGACACAGATTTAATCGGTCTTAGCTTAGAATTTTAATCAGTCTTAGTTTTTGAAATGCTTTTGCATTTATTGCCAACAAAATTTGCATTAGTTTTTGAAAATTACTGATACAGCACAAAGCTTTTGTCTGGAACCTGCCAACTCAACACGAAGCCATAAGGAAAAGCAGTATTTAGAGGGGAGACAAACACACTGAAAATACTCATGGAAAAACTTTTGACAGAAGTGTTTCAGGATTACTGGCTTAATCATTTTCATGCAGCTGTCTGTATGTATTATTCAACAAGCACAACTCAGATCACGTTGAGAGAATTAAAAAAAATGATGATAATGCAAAGCCAAGTTAGCACCCACCCCCTCTCCACATTGGTGTTTAATATGTAACCAACTCTTTAGAAGAGTTAACTCAGTAAGAACGACTGTCTTAAGTAAATTCAAACACAGAAGTATCTTCTGAACCATTTACAAAGCTTATCCAGGAGAATAATGCCAGGTAATTCCCCTCCAAAAATCTGTTTTAAAACACTTTTTTTTTTTTTTTTGCCAATCCAGAGAATTTGTCTATACTAGGTTCAAGTTTCTTTCCGTAAACCTAAACACCAGACTAATAAGGAGTTTTTACCATGAGATTTAACTTTCAGTGTTAACAGAAGGTGCACAGACATGCCTTTAACGTACTCTTCTAGATTAGGGCCCAAATAGGAGTCTGAATATTGAGGCAGAGGTGTCGCCTTTTCTATAGATTATCTTTTACACAAGTAGTTCTGATATTTTAAGTGTTGAAATTAATGCTCACTGAACATTGGAAAAAAGCAGAATATTGTCCTGGAAACTGCACTAGACCATACGTTTCGTTTAATGACTTTGGGTATGTCTAATAATCTGCAGCCCAAGTGGAGAAAGGATGGTAAAAAAAATCTTCCCCTTGCACCAGTGAGCTGGTTCTTTTAACAGCAGTGGCATTGTTAAGCTTCTCGGATTCAGCCTTGCAGCTTTTCCTCCATGCAAAACAAAGTCAGACCCTCCCTACCTGTGTTTTTTTTTTTTCCCCCGACACTTGGTATCAGCAACTTTTGGTATTCAGCACAGAGCTTTTCTCCCATCTTCGTGAGTGGCTACAGTCGCTTTGCTCATCTTTACATGGGTAACTAAGTTCAGAAAAATAGCTTACAGATATCATCTCTACCCAGACAGTTCGTAATACTTGACACAATTACCAGATGCTAGCCATAGCAATAACCCAGGGTCATATCCAAACAACCTAAAGTTCACCTAAAGATTTTAATCCACGTGTTCACTTCCTAACATTCTCACAAACAACACTTACGAAGATGGTTTAAGTAAAGCTCTAGTGAACAGCAACACAAAACACCAGGCACAGGTCAGCATCTACCTGGTACTTTCAGAAGTGTCATGTTCCCTCTAATGGATCTGTATTAAGCTGAATTCTATTGTTAACTTGGAAAAATAATTTAAGATCATAAAGGAGCATTCCAATATTCGTTTTTGCCTACAGAAAAAATAAGCAGTGTTTAGAAACTAGAGTTCACCAGCCTGCAATAGTTATACTGAAAAAAAGTGATTGTTTGCTACTCACATTGAGTACAGAGAAAAAAAATACACTATTGAACTACTGTGCATTTTTTTTAAGAACAGCTTTGCAATTGCTATTATTTTTGTGTTTCTCTCAAATGAACATGGGAAGATGTAAACAAGGTGGAAGAAATATGGGGAGCAAGTGGATTAGAGAAGTCACGAGTAGTATTAAGAATCTAAATGGTCTGAACAGTGCAGGAAGGTGAAAGATGTTTTTTTTTTTAACTCCACAAGGCAATTCAGCATATAAGCAATTCCAATGAATTGGTTAGTCATCAAAAGGTGAGGTAAAATGTGTTCTGCTGTCATGCTGCCACTTAAACCCACTAAGCAGTACAAAAGAGCACACATGATGACACTTTGCAGACTTGTAGTCCTGGCATAAATGCAGCACTATTTCAGTTGCACTGAGAAATTAGATATCCAAGCAAGGGAAGCAGCACCAAGACAGAAATAAGGCTGTCACGCATTTTACTGTTTAACCGTGCTAGTCCGTATCTATTACATCAGGAGTAATTAACAACTCTGCAAAGACTGTGTTAGTAGTCATTAGAAGCACAGACATGTCAAGAAGAATGCTTTAAGCAGTGATATTTGATTAGAACACCCCACCTGTCCACAGACCAATGATTTATCACTTCAAGCATGGCACAGAATCAAGTTTGGTAACACCCATCCGGCTGTACACTAAGAGCCAGAGTACCAGATCTTGTGCACACCAGCCCAAAGATTTTTCCATCCACTAACAGGGCCTAAATGTTGAGAGGTCTAACAAGCAGCACTACTGCAGCAGCGAAGATGGCTTGATGTTTCAGTGACTTAAGTCTGAAGCTGCTCCCCAGTGCAAGTCTTGTTACTCCTTTTTACCATCCACGAGAAGAGGCAGACCTACTACAGGACAAGGAGGAAGACCACTGGCAAACCAGATAATCTCCACCCAGTCTGGAACGACTCTATGTCAAGAATGGATCGAAGGGAGTTAATTAACTTTTTGCACTAGGAGTTTACAACTATAGAAATAAGTGCATTTGACTTTTTGCCTCTAGACATATTCATGTGACTTTCATTTTTCACTTTGCAGTGAACAGAGCCCTTGACAATTACCTGATCTTCCTTGCCTTTTTTTTTTTTTTGGTGCACCATGTGCAAAGCAATACCCTTGCTAAAGCATGAAGTTTGAAGGTTTGAGTCTTACATCGTTTGATATCTTGACTACACTTAGTGCTTTTCTAATTAGATATTCTTTGTAATTAGACTTTCTGACAAAATTCAGCTTTCGAAGTTCAAGATTCTTCTTGTAATAGTGAAATAAATACTTTTTTTGTGCAACTATCTCCTGCTATTAATTTCATATATTTTAAGATATAAGACCTAAAACTTCTGATTTTTGAAAGGACTTGAATTAACTCCTTTGTTCAAAGACTTAACGCAGTATTCTGATGTCCACCTGAACTGCAGAGATACCTTAAGTGATTATTTTTGGCAGTTTGCGCTGAGTCACTCCAAAGGTATTCTAATACAAAAGAAATAGTAAAACTATACACAAATGCTCACTGAAGCTTTTCAATACTTGAAGAGGAATTATAAAAAAGATAGAAAGCAACTCTCTGCTCAATCAGACAATGACAGGAAAAGGAGGAATGTTTTTAAACTAAGAGGAGAGATTTAGATCAGAGGTTAGGAAGAAACTCTTCAGAGGGTGGTGAGGCACTGGAGCAGGTGGCCCAGAGAAGTGTGTGGCACCCAGAGAAGTGGGTGGCATCCCTGCCTATGGCAAGGGGGGGTTAACTACATGATCATTAAGGGCCCTTCCATCCCAAGCCATTCTATGAGCTTTGAAACACAACTGAACACAAGGCTGGGGAAAACTAAGTATAATTCATTTGTTTAAAAGTTGTGTTAACTATTTCTATCAATAAATGTAGAAAGCTGAAAATTTCAGTCAGGCAGTTAAAGTGACACTGTCCTCACCACACTGTAATACACGTTTGAAAAATTACTGTCAGAAATGTTAATAGCGTACTAAACGTGTGGGCCATGCACTAGTTCTTTAGAGTTAAGTTTTATTTACATTAGCCTCATGAGAAGCAGAAGTTATTCTGATTTATATACACAGCTGAAAGAATAGGAATTAGTGTATCTTTTTGTGCAACTGGTTTTATGGGCTTGTTGTGTTTATAGTAGAAAAGGAAGGTATTCTGCACCCAGTCAGTCATAAACGAATGTGAAGCTTCACAGGATTCAGGATACAACCACTTCTTAAACTTAACTATGCTACTTTTTTAAGCACAATAACATACCTGTCATATATGAGCCCATGAACACCATATTCTCTCAACTTCTTCCTGTTATCTGGGTCGTTTGCATCATCTCCCCACGAGAAAATAACTAAGCCTTTAGATTTGGCTCTTTTAATGAATGATGGATTCCTCAGCAGGTCTTCAGAATGCACATTAACTCCCTGAAATACAAAACACTTCAATTAAAAACCTGTTTCTGAAAAGTTCTCACATTAACTTTTTTATTGACATTTGTAGCTCCTTATAATAACTTCATATAATAACTTAGTACAATTGAAGAGTTTAGCCCTGTATTTTTTAAGCAATGTACTAAATAGGAATTTCAAACAACAGACATTATTTTGGTAGTTACTAACGTTAACGCATTCATGAGTTTGTTTGCAATTTTGGGTAAAAAATGATGGATTTACAACAATTAGTAATAATTCAATTTAATTTTATTACAGAGCTTGTCAGCTTACCAGCAAATTTTCAAACTGAGCAAAAGTAATGGCAATTGGAGTTGTACGAGATCTGAGATCCATAAGTTCTGGATAGAGCTTGGATTCTCCTTGGGTGAGAAATAACACAGGATACTTGTTTTGCTTGTGCCGGACCCTGTTATAAAAAATGTTTGCAAGTTTAAAAGCAGTGAAATTCCATCTTACTGTTTGAGAATTACTCCCTTTGCTGCATGTGCATTTGAGTGGTGCAACAAGATAGGACTGCATTGTCAGATGTTAAAACACAGTTGAAGGGAAGCTAGAGTTCACGTTCAACTCCAAGCCACACCTACAAAATGTTTACATAAAATCCTTGAAAGCTATCCAATTCTGTAATTTTCTTCTCAAATGTATAACAGAACAAAACAAAGACACATGATAAGAAACCATCATACAATACTTAACCTTACTAATGTAATTTTTAAGATGGATAATACCAATTAGGGGCATGAAATGACAGTAGAGGGAAACACAGTTTTGGGATTAATGTGTTACACACTTTCACGCTTGTTTTGTAATTCTTTTATCAGTACCTTGATTTAGTTTTGTCTTATTTATCCTTCTATGCTATTTAATCAGTGCAGTCTCTTGTCAGATGATGTTCCCATTAAGCCTTTCATTAATAATGCTCAATCACTTCTTGTTACAAAATACTACAGCATCTTGTTAATTCCCATATATCCCAACTGTTTGCTTCCCAGCCATTTCCTATGTTTTTTTTCCTGTGCTGCAATATATTTAACATTCCAAAAGAGGAATTCTTCTTACCAAAAAGAGCCACCGTATAATTCAAAACTATTTAATTTCCTGTCCTCTTAAAAAGGGAGATACACTGAAAAAAATCTAATCATTTTTTGTTTGTAAATTAGGCTTCAGTACCCCTTAAGTGTATCTTAAAAAGACTTTGTGATACCATAAGAAACACTGACTTTTTTTTTTTGCTGTGTTAGCACTGAAGCATGCAGGAAGGCATTTGACAAAAATATCTACTTTGACTTCATTTTCCTATTTTATTTTTGTCACAGCTCAGATATCCAAGGGATCTAATTCCTTGTTTCAATTCCCATCTATTCTTATGCCCAAATTTTAGATCTAACTGGAACTTTTTGTTAGTGAATAGTTGGGTATACTTATGTTGAAAGTAAATTTAATCAAATAATAATAAAGAAATAAAATATATGGTTTCTTCTTAACTTACATTGTACAAATATCTGCATTAAAAGAAGAAAAAACAATTCTTCTTCTTCCAGCATTTATCAGAATAGTTTTTAGAATAATATCTAGAAAGAGGTTCATATCAAAGTAAGTTGACAAGTTGCCATCCCACTGTCCATCCTATTAAAAAGAAAAGACAAGTTTCAGCCATTTTAATTGATGCTTACTAAAATTACTTTAACAAGCTATAATCTCTCTTTCAACTTGAGCAAAACAAGAACTGAGTTTCCAAGTCTGAATACAGAAGCCACTTCTTCAGTGTACTGAATGCCAGTTACAGCTCTACAGGACTGTCTTAGAAGAGCAGTTGAATTCTAACAGCAGGAATGACTGAAAAATTCAGTCTTCCCACCTAAGGGGAAAGCTGCTATGAAATCTTTTCCATTTTGAAAATACAAAGGAAATCCATGAAAGATCATTAAAAGCTACTATAGATATTCTGGATTGCTTGCTACTTGCTAAATATAGCTAAAAATATTTCTGCATATTTAAATATAAATCACCAACAGTAAGATTAGTGGAAGTAAATTATACCCTGTGATAACAGCAGTCTTTCTGCAGTTGACCAGCCCCTGAGAGGATTAGCGTGAGTCCATGCACTTGGACTTCCATCTACCACTGTGGAAGTTGTTCTGTAAATAGCTTGTTTATCCCACTCCAGGCATCGAGTCCTAGACTTGACAACTATTTGCCTCTAGCGCAAGCACTAGGCAATGCAGCCAAGTCTACAGTACTCTTATTACTGCATCATGTTGGAGCTGCCCCTGCACCAGGTCAGGAGAGCTGGAGTTTCTTGTCACTTTTCCCACAGAGAATGCTTCACTTTAAACAGGGCCTTTCACTAAAAGCAGAAAGCAGAGCTGCACTATTTGGTAAGTCCTACAAATACATCCCATCGCTTTAAGAGCGTGCTTGTGTATGTTCAGTTGCAAGAGTGGTGGTGATAAACTCTGTTTTAAAGATAGTGGGCCATAAAACAAAGGGTCACACTAAAATAAAAGTACTCCTTTGTAGCTCATAAGAAACGGTCCTATCAAATCACAAGCCTTAGCCATGAACACAGCAAAGTATCAAAGTAAATCTCCTGTACATTCACTTACCCTTTGTTGGCAGATCCATTTTATTTCTATGTTGAAACCAACATCTTCAGAAACTGACTCCAGGACCTGCAAAGATTTCATTATGAAGAGACTCCACTGCTGAGGGAGTCAACTAAGTACTATTAGGGTAATTACTGGGAGAATACACTGGAATTTAACCCCAATGGGGTCTAACGGTCAACTAAAAACAAACAAAAAAACACAATACAAAAAAAAAAACACGAATACATTTACTTTTTCCTACTTTAAAGCTAGGAAATACATAGAAGTTCTCATAAATTTTCTTTTCAAGATTTGATCAAGTACAAATGTGAATCAATTCACCTTTAACACTTGTGATAAATGCTCCATTTCTATGGCTGAAAAAATAAATGTTTTATACTTCTCCAAAAGCTTTTTAATACAAAAAGTACCCTCAGTAAAAACAGTCCTAAGTATAAAATCATGAGCTTATCATTATGATAAGAACAAAAAAGTGAAGTTCTTGTAAGGAAAGTTTTTAATTAAAAGGTGACTAAGTCAAAATGCAAAACCAACAGCTAACGAAATAAAAGAAAAAAAAAAAGCTAGATGATTCTTTAATCCCATGAATATGAAGGTACAGAGAAGACTAATTCTCTTTCTTACAGGAAGAAAGAGAACTTTGGAGAACCAAAACGTGTAGGAATTGAACCTCAACAGTTCAGTCCATTACACCAAGTTCTTTATTATATGAATAATTTATATTAATTCTCACATAAGTATTAACTGGGTACTAATTATCTTTATAGTCCAAATAGAAAGCAGTATTATTGTATAAAAACAAGTCCCTGAAAGACATACTAAATGAGCAGTCTAGACATTAGGAAGAGAACATGAAGGGGAAAGAAAAAACAGCAGTTCCAGAAAAGATGTTGCAAATGGTATCAAGCTATTTGGACAGTAGTTTCTGGGAAAAAGACAATCCCATACAAAACCAATAGCTTGCAAACAGTCACAAAGGGGAGTATTTTAGATATTCAATTATATTTTCTTTACTTCTGGCTCCGCTACATGACCAAGACTAAACAACAAACTGCCAAAAGCCTTTGCCCCACAAACTTTAAATTCAGCAAACAACTGTCAATGCATTGAAATGCAATGCCCAGATGGTTAGCCAGTTGCTAAACTGAGTGTATCCTGAGCTACACAACTTGGGATTCTGAATTAAGAGCCTTGAAAGGTATGGACGCTACTGATTTTATTTGCTGGAGAGGCTCCAGTGTCCAAAAAAGCCTAGATTCTCAGTTCCAATACTGATATTGGATGGTTAAAATATTAAAAAGTGAATATCCATCACTACATGAGTAGCACAAAGAAAACTACATGTTTGCGTGTTCTATAATCATTATCTCTTGCTCTACATTCACTGCTTACTCTCTGCAGAGAAGGAAACGGCTGGGTCTCATAAGCAGAGTTTTCTTCTTCCTTAAAAGACGCTGTAAATAAACACAAAACATTGGATCAAAAGAGATAGTAACACTCCTAATCACAGCAAGAAATAACTGGCTCAGAACCACAAGGCCTTTAAGAATGAAAAAACTGAACAAGGTCTATTTTTAGATTGTTTAAGTCTTCCCTCTATCACTGACAGACTCCCAACAATGGTGTTGACTATTCCTGCTCTGCCAGCAGGAAATTTTTTTGACTGAGTATTTGTCAGAAGCAGATTCTCCCATACCTCACTCTTTCTCAGTCACTGAATCACCTTCAGTAGAAGCAGCCATGCCTGTCAAGGTTTATTATTTTTTCATTTCCCAGACAATTGGATGTGAGAGATGCTTTGCACGATTTTGATGTCCCCGTGAAGGAGATGAATTACAGCCTGAGACTTCTAGCACAAATAAGATGCCCTGTAACGGTTAGCAAAATTCTTGTCTGCAATTCTGCGGAGGTGCCAAAAAGGCAGAGAAGCATAAGAAAGAAACACTACGGGCAATTATGTTTTGAATACTCATCAATATATATTTAGCTATGCAGACATCATCTGACCTCCTGTCCCCTCTCTTCCAAGGGAGCAACTCCCATCCAGGTATTTCCTTCCCAGCAAAAAACTTTACAGACAGCATAAGATTAAAGTAACTAATTAAGCATTTATACACTTTCAGGAAGAAGCCAAATGTGATTAGAAGAAGTCACTGCAATTACTGACTATGTATCATTACATCATAATAAATTTATCCCAAGATTCTTGCCAACAAGTACGCACCATTGTGATCTTTAACTTTCAGGGCAGTCACATGAGCCAGCTAAAAAGTATAAAAATAATAAAATTAACAAGTGTTCCACCCACAGAAATCTTATTACAAGTAAACAATTTCCTTCTCATTTTTTTTTAAACTTTAATTATTATTATCTATTTATTTTAAGTTTAAAGGTCCATTACAGACACAGTGGAAGTAACAAAAAACAAGATGCTTGGTTCAGCCAGCTGCTTCCTTGACTGAGCACAGATAACTCAGCCTGGTCTTCAGTGGCCCAGTCTTACCCCTGACCCCCTCTCATGTAGGGGGACAATTTCTGTTTGGAAGATACAATGATACTGAATTAAATTAAAATCAATTAGTTCCAGACAGTTTGTCCAATCCACATTGCTGAATCGTGGACCCTTCTAAACCTCTTCATGGACCTCCAAGGAGGAAGCCAACATAATCTGGATCTCCCTTGTTAACAGGGAAATATAAGAACTATACAGACTTGGTGAATGGTATCTTTCTTCCAAAGCATCAGCTTTAAATTAATGCTACCAATGTTTTTTTGTTTGTTTGTTTGTTTTTAAGCATGAATAGTAGCATAATGATGTGGATCTATACAAGTTGTTTGGATGCTATTTCTAGAAAACATGAATAATGATAGTTATTCAAGCTGTAACAACAGTACTATACTTGAGTACTATACTTGAAACTACTTCTACTTGTACTACTTTTAAAGCTTGTGCTCTCCCACACTATGTGCAGTTAGTCCAAAAATCAAAGCTATAAATCCCACAGCTAGTGTACAAGAAAAGTAACAATACCTTCAATAACTGCAGTTGATCAAATGTGAGCTCTTTGACTGCAATCTCAAACAACTCCAAAGGCTCTGTATCCAGTTTCTTTGAAGAGAAAAAAATACATAATAAAGCATCACTGAATAGTACTAAAAAACATGTATGTTCTTCATATGTTAACATTAAAAACAATTAAAGTTCTGTTCATAATTATTCATCCAATGTCTCTGAAGCTTATACAAAGAGACAAATGTGCTGGTAAAACTGACACAACCTTCCCCCCATCCAAGAATCTATTGCCAAAAAGTAAATAAATCTATCAATATAGTTTTCACTTCCTTTCTTTCACTATAAAGAAATTCATACTCAACAAGACAACACTGATTCGCTGTGTAAGTACTTCCCTTTCCAGAACTGCTCAAACCCAAACTTGCCTCTTTGCACTGTGATTGAGTACAACTATTTTGGTCTCAAGGAAGAACAGACCAGAAGACCAGAAGGAAGAATAACTGTGTTTAAGTCACCAGCTCTGAGGCCTATATTTCTCTCATTATTAAAAAGTGTTATGTCACCATAAAAACATTCAATTTTTATGCTTCGTAAAGCCTGGGTATTTAAAAGGTGTTGTCACTGTCCGGTCAGATCACCATTTAAGGAACCCATATGCACGAGTAACAGTAGTGTTCATTTCTTACGTTATCCTATTCTCAATGCTTCCCTAAACAGCAGAAAAAGAGTTTTGGTTGAAGAAAGTAACTACTGCAACAACTGATAACTTGAGCTAGGAGAGGAACGAGACGCTTTCAAGTCCTGCTTTCCTGCTCCTAGCACATCTGTTCTAACTCGGTGCATCACTTCTTCAGCCTCACTTACTGTCCTGACAAGGCATGAAGTATAACGTTTATCTCACAGTTAAAGGAAAGATAAAAATGCAGAAGGAAAAAGTGATTCAAGAAAGCATGAGAAAAATTAATGGAAACCATTTGCGCCTAATTCATTTTTTCAGAAGCTTTCTAAATGAAGGAGAAGATTCGTGTTTCTTCCAATTTTCTGCTTTCCATCCACTGGCCACTAGTGGGATACAAGGTAGGCTCTGGTTTAAGCTAATGTGCGTTGATGAGTACATAACACTATACTTGTCCTGAACAGTTAAGTACCAGCAAGGGTGAGAAGTCATGTTGAAAATCACATCAACTCTCCCTCAAAAACAACAAAACAAAAATAAAGTCAGAACAAAAGAAAAACAAAAACCCACAAACCAAAACCAACCCACAAACAAACAAAAAAAAAACAACCAGAAGGTCTTACTCTGAGAATCTAAGGGGTGCCAAGAGGTGCTACTGAGTCCAGTGGAGTTGTGTGCATTTCTTTCAAACCATAAATAAACAAAAGCCAAATGACTGCAATTTACACTTAAAGAGATACAGATCATGGATCTGAAACACTATTGCTACAACATCAAAAGGAAGAACTCAACTTCCCAACCATATTTATGCATACAGTAACACTACATATTTATTTCCTTTCATTGATTTCCTAGAATTATTTCTATGAGAGCTTATTTCTGTGAGAAGAAAAAAAAATAGTTTCTGGATTGGTCACACCAAGATAAAAATACAGAGATGATCTTCATCCTTACCTTTTTCATTGCCATGCAACATGTGAGATCATGGTAGACAATAGGCACATGATCTTTAGAAAGGTGTACATCAAATTCCACATACGCTGCTCCCTACAGAAAACAGAAAAATATTCACAACCGAACAAAACAAAAACCCATGAACAGTTGATGCACAAGGACTCGAGAACTGCAGAAAATTCAGAAAATTTCCAAATATAAACAGGTCGTGGACATCTACCAGAAGTTATATGCAATACTGGTTGTTACCAGTCACATCTTACTCAAAAACTGATTAAAAATAGGGAAAACAAAAACAAAACCCAAAAGGACAGAGCAGCAGCATTATAACAAGTGCAGGAGTAGAAATTTCTACGTCCAGCATTCTCCCATCATACAGATGTATGTTATTTTCTGTTAAGCTTAAAAAGGAAGAAAGATTAAACAAGAGCTCTAAGTATAATCTTTATGGACATGAAGGCCCAGAAAGAACAAGAAACACACAGAAACAATTTTTGACTTATTTTGACTGTCTCCAAAGCATTCCTTTCTCAGCAGAAATATTTTTGTAGTGGCGACTTCCAGTTTTCTCATTCCACAAATGCTTCAAAATATTTTTTTGGTAATGTTATTATTTCATAGTACATTTCTGCCTCAACATACCTTCTGCAGACTTTTTACAAGCATCTAGAAACCTGCTGTATCTACTGGGAAATTAAAAATCACTATTTAAACGGATGATTTCATAACTGTAGTTTTCATTTGCTCTCCAGTCAGTGCGTGGTCCAGACACTGTCTTTTAATTCCACTCTGACTCCGAAGTGAGACTCTTGGGGCATTACAGTGCTCAGGAATAAGAAGCCAATGAACATAAAGGGATGGCAGCAGAGTCTGTCTGGTAAGAATCCACATCAATGGATTCTTCTGGTACTGTTACAGTACCAGAGAAGTCTCAGAAACCTACAAGTTAAGCAGCATGTGATCTCACAGCAGCATCTTAACATGACTAACCACAGCTCTTCAGTGAAAACAGGAGCTACACAAGCAATGTCTGAATGTGCTCCATAGGACTCCAGCTACTCCGCGTCACTGCCTCTTTGTCTAGATCAATCTTATCACAGATGACTCCAGTAACACATTTTTGGAAGGAATAAAACCAGCCATCTAGATCACAGAAGTTAAGCATTGGAGAAGCGTATCTCCAAATTAAATGTCCCTCAAGAGTTTTAAGATCCAAGAAGTCGAAATCTTCATTGTAACAACCACTGGAACAAAAGGATGGTTTTATTCTAAGAACTTATTCTTAGAACTCAGCTCTTAAGTCCCTTTTTTTGGAAACCAGTTTGAGGTACTCTGCAGTCTGAGTGAGACCTTTGCTGCCTGAGAGTATCCTGGCTCTAGCAGAGCCAGACTTCATTCATCTGTTCAAAATTATTCACAATCTCTGCACGGTTGAAGTTAAAATTTTCCCTGTATTAGAATAACATCAGAACATTTGGGATGGAAGGGGTTTTTGAGGAACTTAACAATGAAAGTTTAAACTAAGCTATTTCTTCCCTTCCTATTTCTCAGGGAACTTCCACAGCTTCATAATTTGATGCCTTTTTCTTTTTTTTAAATCAGCACATCTAACATTTATTGTACTGAATCTTGAAAACTAAGCAGACAAGCCAAGCTAGCTTTAACCGTACAAATACTGTGTTCATGTAAATGTGTTGTACGTACGTGACTTGCAGCATTCCTAAGAGAAGCGATAGTGTTCTCTTGTACTTTAGCAAGTCTGAAACAACAGCAAAGGAAAAAGTTGTATTAAACACACCATGAAGTTCATTGAAGCAACAGAAACATAAATTCGAAGTCTTTGTTCTACAGAACACTCACGTTTGATATTGAAAAGAGTTAAAACAGTTATGGGTTGTAGCTTTTAATTTGAAACCAGCTGCTTCCTCAGTTGATATCCATGAAACAAAACATTAAACAAAACAGACAGATTAAAACACAAATGAACTTACTTAGCTGTTGTTGTAGAATTTCCTGCTCCCCTGTGTCCAACATCTAGAGTTGTTCTTGGTTTCCAGTATTTTGCATATGAGGCCTTCATATCACAAGTGTATCCCTGGATTGGCTTAATAATTATGTAGTCCACTACAAGGAAAGATACCAAATGCTTCACATGTCAACAGATAGTGGATGACTTCCAGTGAAGTTATCTACATCTGTTTGCATCAACTGTACCTCGAACTTTTCCAATTGTCTTCCTTGGATTTCTGCCCATGATAGCAAGCGTAAGAATTCCAGCACTCTTTCCACATTCAGCAATTGTGGATGACAGGAGGCAGGCAGAACCTACATGACCTGGGAGCTCATCATCTTGCAGTACTTTCTCACCTAAATCTTCCTAAAAACAAAGAAAGAACCACAACACCTACTGTTATATGCAGGTGAGAACACTAACCACCTCTGCTTTCTCATGGAAACCTTGCTCCTCAGCAAAACACACACAGTCACTGATATAACAAAATCTCCCATGTCTTACAGAAAACACAAGGTTCAGGCCAATTTTTTTCATGTAACAATGCTGCAAGTTACAGACAGGAATATGAAATTGTTGTTTGCAATCTAGAAAACCACGTACATTAATCTTTGAAAAAACTCTTGATGTGGTAACCTTTCCAGATCAAAAATGCAATCTATGGGATATATTCTCTTCTAAAATGCCCAAGTCACTTAGAACAAAGATAAACTTGATTAACGTGTATGTTTAAAAGAGCTTTGTATTCATTTTTAGAGAAGGAGGAGGGCAACTAGCAAACAAAAGAGGCACTTGACCATTGTTAATTTCAGGAACTATGTAGCAACTTCACAATTTTGACTCTAAGTGATTTAAAGGCATTTTTTGACCAAAGAGAACACCTAAAACTTTCTCTTCCATAAACAGTATGAAAAGACTGAAGTTACCTTCTTTAAAAACTATGAATATTTAATTTATTTTCTTGCAATACGTTGAGTGCAAAATATCTAGCAAATGTGGTAGCGAGAATCTGCAAACAGTTTTAATTTGTAGTAATTAGTTCATAGAATTTTTTTGTAACTTAAAATCCAGATGAAATAGTTGTAATTTAACCAGTCGCTACATGCATTGTTAAAATTCAGAGAAGTGGGACTCGTTCCTGCTAAAGGATAAAAATCAAGCTAACCTGATTATATGCAGTACCGCACACTAAGATTTGAATGCAATTGGTATTAACTATTCTCAAGAAGGAGAAAACACAAAACTTGCAGTGTGATACTGAGACAACTCAAAAGAAAATTTCTGCAAAATGGTGCATTAGCAAAAAGACTCATAAACCATTTACACAAGTAACACCCCAAAGATCAAGTTGATCAGTTGGCAGACTCATGTCATCAGCGGAATCTTAAAAGCAATTGACTCCTTCAACTCCAGAATGCAGACTTAGAGTTGCTTTTAAGTGGTAAAGCGACATACCTCGAAAAAATCAAAGATTAATTCCAAGTTATCAGGCTCCATGGTTTGTATAGTGTATTCTATCCATCGATCTGGCTGCAAAGCGTAACCACAGTCTGGTTGAGAGTGTCGGCATTTATATTCGTTGTTGGTTATTAAGGAGAACTCCACAGTGTTTGCCATTTTCTGAGGAACGGTAGGGGATGTTTTTTCTTGGCCCTCTTCATCATCCTCATCTTTCTCCAGGCCTTCTAGAGTCAACTTTACTCTACTCAATCAGAAATACAAAGCAACTGGTTAACTTACAGGCGTGCCTTCAATAACACCAGAAAATTAGAAAGCAGCTTGAGCAGAAACTCATACAACGCAATAAGTCTTCTTGATACCACCAAGTATGGCGATCTGTGCACGCAGCAGGCCCTAACAAGAGTAGTGGTTTAGAACCATTGCTGTCTAAATCGTATTTTAGTCACGTTTAAGTGCTCAATTACTTCTAGTATCAATTACTTCTAATATTGGAATGTGGGTAAATGGGTGAACTATAGTAATGGTCAGAGAAGCAGCACCAACACTACCTACAAAAGACACAAAGCCTTCACCACTCTATGTGCTGGGATAAAGCTTAGCAACCACAGAACTCCAAAAAAAATGCACAAAGGAAAGGGAAACAGTGGGGAGGTCGGAAGAGAGCGTGAAGACAAGCCCCAGATTGCAGAAATTCAGACAGGGAAGGAGAACAAACACCTGGGTCAATAGTACAGTCCTCAGTAACAACCAACCAACCAAAAACACACAACACTCCTCTGCCAGCTACCACATCCAAGCTAGTCCTTCGGAGAAGTTATGGAAAGGGAATAAAGCAATCTCCCTGAAGTATAGCAGACCACTACTTAAGAATGCTACAGTTCTAGCCAAGAAGCAGGAAACAAACATGAAGGCAAAGATGGAGTAAATATTTATAAAGGATGCCTGTTGTTCAACTTCTGCCATCACAATTGCTTCATACATTTTTGATAGATTAGAAGTCAACTAGCAGAAGGTCAAGAGCTGAAAAGTATTAACTCAGCAGTGAGACCAGAACAGTTTTAACTATTTGAATTCCTTTGTTGAAACAGAAGGCCTTTGACACTATTTCAATAATAAAATGAGGAAACGGATACACCACTGATCTAGTATTATCACCACATTTTTACAAAGCACTTAAATAACCTGGAAATTGGCCTGACAGCACAGCCCTATTAGTAACCATAGTGCTAAAGGCTAAATTCATGAAGAAAAAAAAGAACCAAAGGTACTGACAATTAACATGAGGCAAATTGCTACCAAAGATGAGCAGGCTCTTACCTAAACCTTGAGGTTTTAAATTTCTTCTTTGTTATCACTACAGGGGGTTTCTCAGAATAATGCAGACGCAATCTGATTTCTGTTTGACAGGTCAGCCACCCAGCATCCACAGTTTCAATACCGTCTGTCAAAAATAAGCAACAAGAATTAGAAAGACAGCTTAAGTTGTTTCACTTTCTAAAGCAAGATCTAGACAGCTTAATGGAAATATAGTTCCTCTGACACCGCCTTCTAGCCAATCCTCCTTTATCAACAGCTTTCTTCAATAGTATTTCCAAGGCAAATGTTGGAATTTTTTCACCTCTTGAAATCCTTTCACCTCTTTTTTTCTGAGCTAGCCAGAACAGGCAACAGATACTGCAGTTGCTGAGTTTTAAGGTAAATAAATAGGAACACCAATCCTTCCCAACTTCATGTGGTAACTGTCTCAAGAAAAGTATTGAGTATTCCAGTATTCATTTTATTTATGGTATTAACAGCTAAGTAAATCTCTACAGGTACACAAAACCATCCCATATCCAGGGATCTCTTAATACATGGATGAACACTGACAAACTCTGCAGACTCATAAGCAACTTGAGACTGTTTCAGTTGTGATACAAATGTCAAATTAGCTCATAAGCAAGGGCAATAAAGCAGTTTAAGCATGCAGGACCAAATATAGTAACAGATACAATTGGGAAAAAGCAGAGAGGAAAACCCTCAACCTCACCATCAGGAGAAGGAAAGCCTACAAAGAAAGCATAAGCTGCCAGACCACGTGCCAGAGCAGACTCTGCAGTTTCAAAGAGTTGCTAGAAAAATGTATCCTTTGATGATAGGAGAAAAACTGAAAAACTTGAAGACAAGATGAATGAGACATGACAAAGAGTTAACTCAGGTGCCAAGGGGTTGAGCATTAAGGTAGAGGTGGGTTCTAACAGACAAAAGCAAGACATATCCAAGACACAAGAACATGAGGTTTGAGCTTATGAGAGGCTTTGGCAGTTATGTGCACATCTCAAGAGGCACATTTTTGTACGTTTTGTCTAAGTGACATTCTTCTAGTCAGGAAGACTCCTCTGCATTTCCGGAAATACATGTTTATAATATAGAGTTTACCACTGGTACACTGATGATCTTTAAACTCAGCTGTCTTTTATTAACATTAGGAGTTACAGCCTGAGCGTGTTCACAAACGCTAGATACGTAACTAACCGTACAAGCTGAGGAAGCAATCACAAGCAGAAAATTCATGTTTAAAACAAACTAAGTATTTCACAATATTTTTCAACTACAACGCTTCATCTTGTTAACAAGTATTTGGTAAAAATGGATTTATTTCACTTACTATGGATTCCAAAGTACCCATCGTCAATGGTCATTTCGTTTTCTAGAATTGAAAGGAGGGGAGAAAAGAATGAGAGATGCTAATTAGTATGCATACTAGAAGGAATCATTGCCAAGTTAAATTAATTCTATTTTTCTACTTCATTACTAAAAAACCTATCTAATAAGAAGTAGGAAAAAGTGAAGCTGACAAAACAAGCATGTCTATTGCAACCTTCTATAAAGTTTTTTCCAACTTTATGCTTTTTCTGCAGGAAAAACTTATCAACACACAAAATGCCCTAAGATGCCTACGTTACCTGAAGTAATCTGAACTGAGAAAAAGCAAGAAGGCTGCATAGTTCCGGAGTTTTCTCATAACATCTATGTCCTACTACAATCTAAAATGCTTGTTAGTGTCCAAGACATTAAAGTTTCTTGCAAACGTACAAGAAAGCTGTTCTCCTGCACATTTAAAGCTTCTAAATCAAGTTAGTCACAATCGCTTCTGTCCAACCTGCTTATTCTATCCATGTGAGAGAAACCCTATCCTAGGATGAAATATTCAAATAGCTCCACAATTACTTTCATCCTTACCCTCTCCAAAGTTTTAATAACTGAAATCTTTAGGCACTAAGCAACTCATCAACATTAAGAGAATTGTAGCAGTCTGCACCAACTACAAGTTACTCAAAAGTTAACAAAATTTTGTCACTACAGCCATGAACCCTATTTTTTCTGGGAAGAATCATAACCCTGCCCTCCATTTTTAATAACCGTTAGGCAACAATTTAGGATCATAATGACCATCCTGGTTTTGCTGTATTTTCTTAAAAGACTGCTTATGAAGAAAGCCCCTATTTCATAGGAACAGATCCTGGGGGAAATTAGCTTCTGTGATCAAAGTTAATTTAAACTTTATGGTCTGTTAAAAAAAAATATTATTCATCTTTAACCACAGAATTCCGCAGAGGCTAGTTTTGACATTAACCAATTACTAAGGAGACAAAAAGCACTGAGTGTTACTTGGAAAAAAAAAATCCTAATTGTATGGAACAAAGTTATCTGAATTTAGAGACAAAGTCTAAATCCTAACAGAGGGTAGGCTGCTTCCCTAATTAGTTCCTGACAAATACAGAAACATCATTTTGTTACAGGAACACAAACACTTCACTGCACTAATTAAAAGGAAATTAAACCCCCCGAAACAGTGATCATGGCACTATTCACTATTAACAGTTTCTTTAATACAACCTTCTTTCTAAAAGATGTATTCTTTCAATGAATCAGAAGATATTTAATAGATGTATACTTTTAAGTGTGGAGAAAGTAACATTTTTCATATCCTAGAAGAGACAAGTGCATAAAACATGCCATCCTATAGCAGCATATCTAAATTACAAGCTATATCCAAAGGTTATTTCAATCACTCTTAACAAAAAATAATAATAAAAAAAGAAACCCCAACTTCACCCATCTCAGAAAAGCATTAGGAACTTGTACACAAGTCTGCATGCCACCCTTTCTTCCAGCAAAATAAATTTCTGCTAAATTGCCGGGTAAATTAGCTCATTCATGTCTCTATTTACATGAAGCCATTCATTTAAAGAAGCCTAATTAAAAATTTTTGCTTTAAAATGTTACTAGTGGAATAATATTTAAACAAAAACAGTAGCGAATTCATACCCTCCCCCTCCCCACATTTTCTGGAAACAAAAATATGGATCCTTAGTCTCAAATAATTAAATTACAAAAAATATTACAAGTTCATGAAAACAACCCACATGATCTTAAGGATGGCAGCAAAAAATTTTACACCCACTAAATTTTTAAAGTATTTTTTTGAGAGTAAGGTCCATGTTGTGCAAAAAAAAAATGTTTATACCTCCAACACAGTAATACACTTAAGTATATTAAAACTTTCATTATCAATCCCTCTAAACCAATGTGCAGCATATTAGCAATCTTATGCATATGCCTCAAACAGATGCAGTTGATGCCCATACCTAAAGGGGTAATTGATCGTGGTTGTAGATGAGTCTCCCACGTGTGAACTATGACTTCGCAGGGACCATCGATAGTCTGTAATTTAAAAGTTAAACGTCTGCAATAATTTCTTTTGTTATATCTGATTTTCTACCCATGAATCTGTTTGGGATGGTTGTGAACTGAACTTACAGATTTAAGAAAGAAAAAAAGAACAGGACAGAGAGAGAATGAAAGAGAAAGAAAGAAAGAAAGAAAGCAAACAGGTCAGGCTTGGTTCTTACCCCTTACAACTGCTGCTATCTGATTTGTCACACTACATAAGATAAAGCTTGTGAAAAAGTCCAACAGGATGGAGACATTAAATGGAACTACTAAATCTTTGTTGCTTATAGCTACTCCACTGAACTAGCATAGTCTCCTTCAAATACAAAAAAAGCATCTCTGAACTCATTATGTACATTTTCTACTACTGCAGCAATTTATAAAAAGAATTAACGTAAGCCACATCTCTGCAATTCTCAGCAGCACCCAGCATCTATTCATGCAGTTAGGAGTTGCTGGGGTGGTTTCTCCCTCACAATTTGCTCAAATAACTCCAGGTCTATCTAACGTGGTTATTCTACTTGTGGTATAGAAGAACAAGTTAGCTACCATCCAATTAAAGCAGAAATGGAATTTTACTGCCTCAGAAGGAAAAATACACTGACACAATGCCATCAGCCGGCAGTGAAGCTCCTTGCAGACTGTTCTGTTTGAAGCAGGATAAATTTGATTCTTCCACCAAAAAAAACAGTTTTGTTGACAAACGTAGTCTAGACTCAGATAAATGAACAGAACAGTAGCTCAATCTCTTCTTTCAAAACAGCATCACCTTGAAAATGCTTTCCAGGTTAAAACTTTCAGGCAACCAGTGCTTAACAACAGAAAGAATATGCCTGAATCCCAGCTCAGTCACCTTGTGAAGTTGTCAGTTTTCCCCAACATCGTGTGGAGTCATTAAAAATGCTGTCAAATAGCTGGAGAATTTGTCCTTTTGGTGCTTTGGGCCTAAGTGACTCATTTCCACAAAGATGAACTACTGCTGCCTACCTGAGTCATATCGACTTCAATGGCAACTTGTCCCAGTACTTCAGGTTCTTGTTTAAACAGATTGCAGTTCGACATACACATCCAGACATGATTCCAAGTCAGCGTATCTGGGTATCTGAATACTTTGTTGTCTTATGGCCCACTAAATAAATTCTTAAGCAATTGATGGTATTTCTTGACCTCCATAAAACACATTTAACCTACTATGGTTTGGTTTTGTAAGAGCAAACGCCAAAGTTTTGAGAAGTGCTCAGGAGGAAGGGCTTGCACTCTGAATCTTAGCTAAAAGCAAACTGATTTTTCTAGTGATTTCAGAAGTGTCCATACTTATCAGTCATGTCAGTATAAAACACAAATGTTTTAAGTTCTGCTTTAAAGATACAATACAGGTAAATATAAATAAAATCAGATGGTATTATTGATTTCAGTTGATTCCTGTTACAGGGTAGTTTTAATCCTCCTTTCCTCTGCTGTTGCCACGATACTTGTTCTTACGGACTTGTAGGAAAGCTCCTAAGAAGTTTTCCCTCTCCTGTTTTTCACAGCAGATCCGTGCCTGTGTATAAAATCTCAATTTTCAAAGCTGAAACCTGCGTTTGCTAGCAGAAGGGCTACCATTTTCCTATCACCGTGTAAGCCTGCAAGCTCCCCAACAGCAGCTCCCATAAACACATGCAGAACTTGCAGTTTGCAAAGCTGGGGAATGAAATTCTGTCCTAACATGCATTAGGCTGTTTCCTATAAAAAGGCAAACAAAAGCTTCTACTTGCAGAAACAATCAACATATCATATTAAAATACAGCAACAGCTTATTTCTGAAAGGATAAATACACTACTGTAATTCCAGACTTTACTTTTATGTTTAAAAAGTTAACAATCAAAATTTGAGTAACATTATTCCAATAATAAGCACAACACACTGGATACAATTAAAGTTCATCCCCTGGTAGAGATACAGTGAGCTAATTATGCATTTAACCCCAGAAACCCTCGATTTCCATACTAAAAACAAGGAGATAAGCAAAGCTGCCTGGAAAAGAAGAGCAATGGATTAGCAAGCTTGCGCAGACGTGACTGAGAGCTCTCTCACAATCCCTAGATTTTGTGCCTGTATGAATTTAAATAATCTGCAACTGTTTTAATTACACCTAAGTCATCGTTCCAATGATGTTAGAATACTGATGCAATTTCAGCGATATACACCAACATTAGTCCTGTCCAGACCAGCCTGCAGCAAACGATGATGTGTCATCAACATCCATAGCATGGTAATGTTACCTAAGAAGCCAGCCCCTGCTAGGACAGCCTTTAGAGGACAGCTACCCAAGTGTCACATCAAGCATCCCTGTGGGCAGTACATGGAGATCATACGGAGAGGCACTGTATGTCATGAATTCCTCTCTACCAACACAGAATTTATTTATTTTAAAGCAAGTCCATAAAATTATGTTCCTCAATCTTTATTTGACTGACCATTTGATGCAATTTAAAAAGCTATGAGCAGACTTACAAGAATCTTCTAAAAAATCAAGTCCTCTCACACTGTCAGAGGCTGGTAAGTCATGAGACATTTTGAAATAAAGGGTAAAATGCCTCCAGAACATGAGGTGGCTTCCAGAAGTTCAAAGCAGACTGATGAAGTGCTTCAGTACAATTGAAAAATTAAGGCACTTTGGATGTTTAAATGACAGTTTAGGAGGCCAGTGCCAAGATTCCTGATCCAAGGCAACACAACAGAGTAGACATTAGGAAAAATAAGGTGAGCTTAAAAAGCAAAATGGATCAAAATAAACAAAGACAACAACATTTAACCAACTGCACTTTACGGCTAACTGCTTGAAACTCTACTTCAGGAGTGGATATTAATCTACTTCAAGAACAGGACAGAGCTAAATTAATTAGACTTAGCTGCCTGTGTTGGATTTCTGACAAAAACACCTCCAGATTTCAGCACTACATAGGAGACAATAACGAGGCAGAAGACCAACGAAACAACAAAAGCCATAGAGTCAATGTCACTCAATTCATAAGGCTACAGCACCTCTAAGATACTTCAGGCAGCAGCTGAACGCAGCCTGCTACCTCAGCGCACTCACAGCAGCATTACCCCTCTGTTATCAGCAGGCTAAACAGCAGTTATCAGCCTGGCAAAAGGTTTTCTAAGGCATTTTGCTACTAAAGAAATTACTGGGCCTAGACCTAAATTTCACCCTGACTATTATATTCCAAGCAGTAGATGGATTTGACTTGTCTGCATTTCAGAAAAAAATGCAAGTCTCATTTAAAATATCTACAGTCAAGCAATATTCTCACAAATGAGATGTTCACCAATACAATTTTTAAAATCCCTCTACACACACAGATAGCTATTTCACGTCTCCTTGAAAGAAATAATCCTGAACTTGCACGCTTACTTACTGTTCGAAGAACAAATATAGAACACAGCTAAACAGAGGAAGGTATGTATTGACCTTACTAATGTTTTCAAACATATCACACAAACAATACATAAAACATTTTCCTCAAACATATGCGATACACAAGACTTAAATGTGAAGCAAGGTAAGCAGGTTGGTGCTTTTCTCCCTCTTTCAATCAAACAGAACCTATGTTTAGAATAAAAGATTGGAAGACCACCACAGTAAGGTAACTGGTACTGGCCTGTATTTAAGACAAAAACAAACCTGGAGCGAACCAGTTGAAATTACTGTCTTATTTCATCAAATTATTTTATTTACTTTTCTTTTGAAAGTCTTAGGATGACTCATATAATCATTAAAATGTTCACAATGTTAGAAGGTCTTAATATTCAAGGAGTCAAGACTTGTACAGATTTTTTAGTAAGGTATTTTTTATGTATACGTTTATTTGTACTCCCACAAATATTCTATACATTTCTATGTTAATTATAAAATAATGCTCTATTTACATACCCACGATCATGTTAACATCAAAATAGTTTACTGCCAACCAACCAAACTTCCCATGACACTGTACAAAGCAAAATAGTAACTGACAGATCATACCTAAATGACAACTTTTTTTTTTTTAAGCGAGAAAAATACTCTTGTTTGTTGTTTCCAAAAGGTGAATTATTGTTTGTATTTTCACATCTAGTAACATTTTGGATATGAAAATGATAATTTCTCTGTGTAAACATGCACCACCCCCCCTTGGCCAACATGCACCCATGCTGATATGACTGTCTCAAGCATCTTCAAAGATGCAGTTGTTTCAGAAAGAAAGTGTATGGTAACTTAAAACTGATCTATCTTCAACATCGCTTAATCAATTTTGTGGTGTAAAATCAACATATTCAGACTTTAACATGTATTTAAGTCTGCACATAGTTAAGTTATCCAACCACAGATCGTGACATATAGAACTGCACTAACAAAATATTAGCAATGTCTGAAGGATCATATATTGCAAGGCTATCAAATTTAGAAGATAAATCACATGCAATGCAAACATATTTACTGAAATAGAAATATTGAGAGTAATTTAATTCAGAAGGATATAATCCTTAACAGGGTTTTTAATGCGGAAGTCCTCCACAGACTCGCTTGCATTCTAGGGTATATTACATGCCTGTTAGAATGTAGAGACCCTGCTTTTTCATTGCTCTTCAAAAAAAAATTACAGAAAGGAAAACATTGAGGGAAAAGATTCCAACTACAAAATACTGTATTTTATGAGGAAAAATCCTGTGGTACTGTATACTTAACAGGTACAGGTCAGAGACTGCTAAGCAGATAACCATGTACCCTGGCAATTCATGTACTTGGTTTTGTAGGGTGTTTTTTCTGCTTTTTAAAATATAGGAGCTCTTTATGCTGTTATTCCATAAAATTCATACTTACCTTGGCAGACTCTGCATCACACGGTACATAAAGCGTGCACGATACAGAGCACCTACTTAAAGAAACACACTCACCAATACATATTGTAAACTTATTCAAATGTGAAACCAGAAACTGTGTTTTCTATGAGTACTTTTTCCGCAATTTGTTCTAAGTGTGCTTTTCCTAAGGTGGCATTGCTTACATTTTAAGCTTATAGGCATTTGTGATAAAGATGAGCCCCCTCAAATCTACTAGGCCATAAAAACTAACCTACTTTTGGCCTCAAAAAAAAACCACACCAGAAAACAAACCAAAAACTATTATTGGCCTTCCCTTCTTTTACCTAAGTAACAATGCAAGTATCAGTTTCAGATTAGACTGTTTCACTTGCTGTAAAGAACAGCAGAACAGTTTCAAGTTTCATTTCAGATTAGTATCCTTTACTGAGAATTTTCAGACACCTCCATTAAAGGCTTCAGTGAAAGAAAGCTGAGTTCAGCTGACAAGAGCTTTCATGCTCTTCAATAATTTAAAATATTAATATATATATGTATAGACCAGATGATTCTACAACTCCTCTGCATGTTTAGCTCTAGCCTTCATAATCCCTATTTCGAAGAAGAACTAAAGCCCAAGGTAAGTAGCTACAGGATATTAATAGAGTAAGCAAGACAGCAAAGATAACTTTATACGGACTACTTCCTACAGCTATTATGCGTTATCAAGAAAAACAGCTGAAGAGTAGCTGCTTAGTTTTCCAAATTAGTCTTGACTTCATTTTTCTGAGTGCATTCTCATCCCTAGTCCGAAAAAGAAAGAGCTTCCTCCCGAATCCTAGCATGATTTCTACAGACCAGTATCCTGCCACATATATTCAACTCACATGCAACTTTTACATCAAAACCTATAAAAACAAACAAACAAAAAGCACATCTCTGCCTCTTTGGTCAGGTCATGCAAATAGGTGTATACAAACCTAGAGGAAACTCTGGGCATCCCCATTACTTTTTTCATCTTCATTCCAAGAAATTAACATGTATTAATTATGCAGCACAGAGGCCAGATAATACTTCTCATATTTCACCAAAATATCTTCAGCAGTTTTAAAACTGTAGTAGATTAGGCAAATTTAAATGAAGTTGTTCGCGTTAAGCATTTTTCTTCCTACCATCGCTTGCATCCATGCTAAAGATCCTTGCCCTACTTAAGTCTGCATTTAAGTAAGGTGTTGTAGCCCTACTATACCTAATAAAAAATTCTCCATACTGCTTAAGCTTTATAATAGTCTCAAGCATTTCACTATCCTTGGAATTCACTATCCTTGGAATTTTTTAAAAAGCACTAACAAGGGTAAAAGACAAAAGACACTTTAACCAAAATAATTCAAGTTAACTGTATACGGTTACATATCTCCAGAAGTGAATTGTCATTTCCACAAGCATTTCACTGTTTCATATGTTGCAATTAAGATTTCTTTCTAAAAACTCAAGATTATTTGAAATCACAGAAGATGAGCCAACTTAAAAAAGTTGTACGTACCTTCGGTTCTAAGAAGTACCCTTTAAAATACCGATACTTAACAGGAACTCCTCTAACAAGCTCTACAGTAGCTTTCCATAATTCACTGTTGGAAGAGAACAATTTCAAGAATTTCATCTCAAATTTTCTGAAGTTTTAACCAAAGTTCTAAACACTACGTTAGCTTAACAGCTCTACCGTCATCTAAAAATACAAACAAAACAACTAACTGGTTAATAATAGAGACACAAACCACATTTTTTTGGATTATCATTTTCCTATCTGATTACATTTGTCTTTTCTCACTTTTTTACTGCTTTCCTTTTTTTTTTTTTCCCTTAAGTCAGTGCAATAATTTATCTAGAAATATAAGCATAACAGTTAAATACTCTGGCATTTTTTGCAACTTTGATGACAAAAAAGTTTGCACTAAGGTATTCAAAACAGTAGGTGAGGCTCAACACATTGTACAGGTTACTTCATATTATGATTTAGTATCAAACTTAACTGGTTTAGCCATTCTCTGTCAATGCCTACCAATGCTGAAGTGGTGACTGAGCTGTTAAGAAAGACACAAGGTAGCCAAGCATGCAAAAAGCACAATAAATAAAATTTATTATTTATATTATAAATAAACTTAGAACGGAAACTGCGCTTTCTAATCTATAGATCTGAAGCTTTCATCTTCCTTTAACTGGTAGGGAAAATATGTTGAAACTCAGGGATTCATCCACAATGAGCAAGCCACTGACAGAACTACGGATACATTATTTGAGCCCTATTTCCTGCATCATACAGATGAATAACGAGAGGTAGGGCACAATTTTAAGAAAATACTGTATCCCTCTGCCACATCTAGACTCCTTTTGTATACACTCATCTTCATATAAATACAAAACACTTAAGACTTTTAATAGAACTCTTGTTTTAAAATAATCTCATCTCTTTATAGGCACTCTAAGAGCTTGCTTGTACAGGTTAAGAAGTAAACACTATAAACATCTCCCGTAACTTCCTGCATGCTCCATTACAGGAGAGAAAGTAATCCTTAGCAGCCTCTTATTTGAGGTTTCTATAACTGTACTTCTGAAATATTCCACAATGGTAGAAACATCATTCATAACTAGAGAACACACTCAAGTTAAACATTACCTTAGACATATTCCTAAGCATTCGAAGTGTTCAAGGGCAACACAAATTCTGGAGAGTTTTGCAAATAGCACATATAGCCTAATAATTTAGGAATTAAGAACCAGAACAAATTTGCTGCTGCAGAACTGCAGTTACTTCTAAGGAAAAACAAACTAACAAACAAAAAACCCCCACCACAACAAAAAACCTTACCAATCATCAGTTTGGAGGACTACTGCAGCTTGTGGATTCCAGTTTCCCAAAGCACTGCAGCTCCCACATATTGCAAATACTTCTCCTAATAAAAAACAGAACAGGAAAAAAAAAAAAGACATAATTACTCAAGCCTATATGGCATTACTAAATGCAGTCTGCATGGTCAAATCTTCAAATAATTTGAACACATACATGGTGTCACCCATCCAAATGCCCTCTTTTTGGTTGAAAAATCTATTTTTCCCCACCCAAAATTAAAACAGTGTTATGTTTTCCATCAAAGATCTCTCTGAGAGAGGCTCTAGTAACAGGCCAAACCCCTGAAAGGGTTGGCTTCCAAATCCTCCCACAGTTACGTTGTTTGAAAAAAAGTAAATACTGGAAATAGAAGGCAAATTTTTACTGTAAAATTCTTATTGCTAAAAGATTTTTTTCCATTATGCGTGCGTGCAAGTCCATACACAAGTACTAATGTGTAAGTCAAAAAAGTAATTTTCTAAGATTCTCATGAATAAGCTAGAAGCACAGGCAAAATAGGAGGTTGATATTATCATTCCCCAAAGAACATTCAGCTTCGTTCTTGTGAGAAACAAAACCAATTTAGCTGCTACACTTTCATTTTTTAACTGGAAACAAAAACGAATGGTTGTCACACTAAAAGCATTGCATACTGTCTAACATAATGCATGCACACAGTAAAAAAAAATTACAGTAGCATAAAAATACTTAACTCTGGGAAATGCAAGAGTTCAAGTTAGCACTGCAATTTATCCTTGCTTTTGAACATAAAACCAACATACAATTAAAACACCAACAATAAATACAACTGGAAATGATAAATTAGTATTTTGCTTTCCACAGCAATTCAACAATAATTTTAGAAGAATCTAATACAGAAGGAGGAAGTATGAAGCTGTTATGCTTAACAGCTTAACCTTTTAATCTTCCTGTGCAAAACAGAAGAACTACCAAAGCGCTAGAGCCACTTCTCAAAAAAATGTATTAACAAGAATATGTACTGAAATGAACTTGATTATCTAAATGACATGTCTAAATGTGACATTTCACAGAATCACAGAATTTCTAGGTTGGAAGAGACCTCAAGATCATTGAGTCCAACCTCTAACCTAACACTAACAGTCCCCACTAAACCATATCCCTAAGCTCTACATCTAAACGTCTTTTGAAGACTTCCAGGGATGGTGACTCCACCACCTCCCTGGGCAGCCTGTTCCAATGCCTCACAACCCTTTCAGTAAAGAAGCTCTTCCTAACATCTGACCTAAAACTCCCCTGGCGCAACTTTAGCCCATTCCCCCTCGTCCTGTCACCAGGCACGTGGGAGAACAGGCCAACCCCCACCTCTCTACAGCCTCCTTTAAGGTATCTGTAGAGAGCGATAAGGTCGCCCCTGAGCCTCCTCTTCTCCAGGCTGAATAAGCCCAGCTCCTTCAGCCGCTCCTCGTAGGACTTGTTCTCCAGGCCCCTCACCAGCTTCGTCGCCCTTCTTTGGACCCGCTCAAGCACCTCGATGTCCTTCTTGTAGCGAGGGGACCAAAACTGAACACAGTATTCGAGGTGCGGCCTCACCAGAGCCGAGTACAGGGGGACGATCACCTCCCTAGCCCTGCTGGTCACACTATTTCTGATACAAGCCAGGATGCCGTTGGCCTTCTTGGCCACCTGAGCACACTGCTGGCTCATATTCAGCCGACTGTCCACTATCACTCCCAGGTCCTTCTCTGCCTGGCAGCTCTCCAACCACTCATCTCCCAGCCTGTAGCTCTGCTTGGGGTTATTACGCCCCAGGTGCAGGACCCGGCACTTGGCCTTGTTAAACTTCATGCAGTTGACCTCAGCCCATCGGTGCAGCCTATCCAGATCCTCCTGCAGAGCCTTCCTACCCTCGAGCAGATCGACACACGCACCTAACTTGGTGTCGTCTGCAAACTTACTGAGGGTGCACTCAATGCCCTCGTCCAGATCATTGATGAAGATGTTAAAGAGGACCGGCCCCAGCACCGAGCCCTGGGGGACGCCGCTAGTGACTGGCCTCCAACTGGATTTGACTCCATTTACCACAACTCTCTGGGCCCGGCTATCCAGCCAGTTTCTAACCCAACGAAGCGTGCGCCAGTCCAAGCCAAGAGCAGCCAGTTTCTTGAGGAGAATGCTGTGGGAGACGGTGTCAAAAGCCTTGCTGAAGTCAAGGTAGACCACATCCACAGCCTTTCCCTCATCCACCCAGCGCGACACTTTGTCATAGAAGGAGATCAGGTTCGTCAAGCAGGACCTGCCTTCCATAAACCCATGCTGACTGGGCCTGATCGCCTGCTTGCCCTTCAAGTGCCGCATGATGACTCCCAAGAGGATCTTCAAACAAAGAAACCCTTACACCACAACAGGCACGAGGACATTCAGCTGAAGTTAAAGTAATCCCTTCAGGTTATTTTAAGGTGAGGGGTGGTGGAGCCTGATGAACAGAAAAAGCAGGGATCAAACTGATAGCTGAGAAGTCTCAGAGAAACAAGTATCAGTATTGACAAAAGCAAGACGCAAACATCTGATGGTGTTTCCTGTTCTCATACTGGGGAAGCAGTAGTAAAGTGCTGGGGCTACAATAATCTCAATCTTAAAATACAAAAGTGCAAGATGTATATTACAAAGACACTACCTTTTACTGTGCTAAATATCACAGCTGTTACTTCAAGACTGAAATAAGACCTTTGAGGATGTATTTATGCCTCTAAAAGAGAGTCCATTCTTTCCAGCTACACAGGTTCACCTAATAAAAAACACCACCAGGTTTATTTATAAAGAAGAGCACTGCAGACATACAAATGCTCTAAGTATACAAAAGCTGATTTTTTTGTGTGTGCAGTATGAATATACTTATTGTGCAAATTACTGCACACAACTGCCAGTCAAGTATTTTACCCTTTCCATGCTACTGGGGCACATGACTGTTTTTTGGCAGGGGAAGATGAAGGAGGAAGGGAAGACCACTTGAATACCACACATCTGCTGACTGATGATATTAAACAAGTGAAAATTCTTTTAATATCCCTTTAAAATGGCAGCATTTAGTTCATCTTTGTGTAAATGCCAGGCAATCCCTGAAGAGCAATCTAAAAAAAAAAATCCACCACCAGCAAACAAACAAAAATGTGTTAATGAATGTATGGCGAAGACTTATCACTCAGCAAGGTACAACACACAAAAGTCAACATTTGAGCAGGATGCACAGTCACTCCTAAACTCACTTCACATCACATGGTTGAACTGGGATTTGTCAAATGCTGTTAACGGAAAAGCACAGGAGAAATACATAAAGGTGAACTCTCTTCCCCAAGGCAATTCTAAACTCAGTAGGCTTGTTTTTGTTGTGTATTTGTCTTAGCTCATCTTCCACCTCCTAACCATCTCTTGGTACAGTGCTGTGCCCCAATGAAGACCTACACAAGTCACAGCCAGTGATTTTCCTCCTGCTAGGATGAGACAAAAACGAAGTGCTCCATGTCATGAGTTTATGCCAACGTGTAGGCTTCACTGCCAACGTTAACTCCAGAAGTAGTCTGGCTAGTGAGTCAAAGCTTCATTCCTCTGCTGCGGATGCCCTTCCACCCTGTAGATGGAATCACTGACATCAACAGGAAATGCAAGTGATGAGGACACAGCACCTGAGCATCCAAGGTGAGGACTCACTTTTGTCTCACCAACTCCTCACCAAGATGATCTGACAGACTCAGAGTGTGGTGTTTTAAATAACTTGTCATTCATAAAACTGCTGACAGCTCTAGAAACCCAGAGCTTCTTTCCTCCTTCTCTCCTTTCATGAGGCTGCATCTTGCCACTGCTGCATCTCAACGCCCTCCTCCCTGGTCAAAACCAAGCACATCAACACTGTCATAAGCAGAAGCAACATCTTGTCACCTCTTAATGCTATCCAGATCTCATCAGTAAAATCAAGTTACATATCCAAACTCGACTTTGCTAGTGACAGCACCATCACAACAGTGGAAACAACACTGCAAACAGGGCAAAGAGAGCACGACTTGCAACACTTCACTGGTTAGCTACACTAGTGCTTTATAGCCTCATAGGATCTGGAGTTCTACTTATTTTTTATTTTGAAGTTTTTCTCCAAAATTCTATAAAAACATTGCTCCTTACCAAAGTTTCCATGTCCATATTGTGTGTCAATGTTCAGTTCCCAAGCTCTCGACAGAGAAGCCTAACATGGCACAGATGTCAAAGCTTTTCTAATGTTTTCATCTCTTCTTCCCCCCCAAACTACAATAGTTTTGCCAGCTGGTATTTGTCTGTAACAGGAGTTTTGCCCATCTGTACATAATTTCACATTTAGCTGTTTCTGTTAACTACCATTTTGTTGTTGTTAGCTTCCCTTAGAGTTCCTGAAGATGAAGGTCAAAGTAATAAGCACAACTTAATACCACTAAATCTTGGTGTTACACATGATCTGACAATTTGTATTCCTCAGTTAGTTTACAAAAATGATTTTACACGCTTTTGCCACATAGCTTTGATAAACAAGTTGTATTTTTAGCAATAAGTATTACATCAGGCTCGCTACAGAAACAAAGCTTACACAATCCTGCTCTTTGAGCACATATAACACTAATAACATCTAAATTAATTTGGCACTGAAGGTCAAGATTTCAATGTGTTAATGTCAACAGATACATGGGTAGAAAGGGAGGTATATACCGGAGCTATTGAATGAGAAACTTGCTCTGAAGAGCTGAGAAAGGATCATTTTTTTAATCCTAAACTCACTTCGAACATGTCATTACTCAAACAGGGACCACAGGATGTTTCAGTTCTTAACCACTAGAGGATACCTGCATGACTGGGGCACTGTCTTTTAGATGCTTACAACCAAATGTTTTTGACTGAAATATTTCATTAATTGGAATGAATTCATTCATCACTTGTCTCAAGAAATTAATGTTTCTACCTGTTTTAACAAAAGGAAATTTTATGCTCAACCTTGTGTTTGATGAAAGATATGAGGTAATCCTATTTAAAGCCATAAGAATAGTAACTGAAAAGGAACAAAGAACCATTTCTGAAACATGCTCCAAAACCAGAAGCAACAAACTCCTCAGCCAAGCAGTACATTTATTCCTTCTCCACTCCAGTTAATTAATCCTCGCTCATCAGCTCAAGGAGCCAATGCTGAGCTTCTTCAGAATTCATTAATATTTTGCACGTTAGGCAATCTCTTTGTCATGATAACTGGGGACGAGTGAAATTTTATTGCTTCATATTATCTATGTACAGCTGAATTATTGTCTTCAAATCAAGCAGGTTTCTATTTAAGATTCAAATTATGAATTAGACAGTTATTACACAACAACGGGTGGCTCAGAGACCTTGCAATCTCTACAGAGTATTATGTGCGGATAATGACTTACTGTTGTGGTAGTGTGCATTTTAAATAACTTCTTCTATGCCTTACATGCTGTTATGACTTCTAATTGCCAGATTACAATAGTTAAAATCAACAAAATATGGAACATCAAGAGGATGTAACAGAAGTAGGCAGGCAGGTGATAGAAGGGAAGATCTGATGTCAGGTTGATAAATGCAACGCAATACAACAGGTGGAAGAATCTGAGCTATTTACACATCTCAGAAGATTGTGAAATTACCCATGCAGAACAATTTTTTCCTCATGATAACATAAAGCAAAGAGTGACAACATGTTAATGCACATATAATAAGCACTAATAAAAAATTAAATATTTCAATTCCCCTATTCAAGTCAGGTATGCTCTGGGTTACTCTAGCACTTATTCCCCATTTCTAAAGAGCATAGCTGATACATTAAACAGGAAAACTAAAAAAAAAAAACTAGTATAGAAATATTTCTGTACTCTAAAGGACTAAAACATTTCTGAACTCAGACTGGAGTTCAGCAACATAAGTACAATGGAGGTTAAAGGGCTTTATAAGGTGAACAGTAAATAAAAGAGCAAACTTTATCCTTTTCCAAAAGTCAGGGAAACTCACTGAAAATACCAGAAAGTAATTGTGAATATTTATTCTATGTATTAAACAAGGATTTGCTTAGCAGAACTTCCTATGACAGATCGCCATTGAGACATCAAGCTTACCAATTTATTTCTAATGGTCATTTACAGAAATGAAAATCTCTGTGATAACATTAGGCAAAAATTCTCATGACCCAGGATGAAGGGTAACAGCTACATGAAAAGAAATTATGACCAAGTGACACTGTTCTTATGACCTGAGGAATTACTTGTTTCTATCTGATGTATTTCAAAACCATAGTGAATTAGGCCACATGTTCTTTCTGCTGCCAACTCTCAGTAGAGATCATATCTTACTACAAAGAATTTTCAATAGGGACACATAAAGAATAGAAGAAAACAGAACAAACATGTCAATGCATGCCTATTACAGTCCAGAACATAAATTCTCATTCTCAATGAGTAAGAAGCCAGTAGAGAACACTAATTTTAAAGCAGTCATAACTATCTCAGTGAGCAAGAACATTGGTACCAGACTATGAAATTGCTTGGATTTCTACGTCAATTTTTTTCTTAATGTATTTTACGACAACTTATTTTGATAATTGAACTGACGTGTTCCTTTACCCCTGAAAAAAACAGGTAAGACAACTTCTGAACATTTTTCTAATCAGTTTTCTTCTAGATTTACTACACAGGAAGAAAAGCTTGATTTGGGTACCTGGTGCTGATGGTCCTCTTACTTCAAAAGTGACTTGAGATGAGGTCATATTTGCAGAACTTTTGTCTTAGGAAAGCTGAAATCTCCTATAGTGGGGGAAACAAAAAAGAACAACTGCATTTCAGGAATGATACACTACTTCTTTTGCTGTCCTAAGGAAGAAGAAACATAAATCTCAATCACTTACAAGGAAGCAAGCCAACTAGTGGCATTGCTGTTTGAGTGAACAGTAAAAATAGCAAGCTCTTTAAAATCAGCAGCAGCCACAGAAAATAGCATCCAGCTGCAGAAAACCCTGTTGCAACACTGGAACAAGAAACTGGAACTGAAAAACATAACATATGCAACTATCCACATCACACAGCATTCAGTCTTGTGACTCTATTTTTTTTAAAAAACAAACAAACCTCTCTTATGACTAACTTTGATCCCAAAGTTTTACTGTAAGACATTTAAAATTCAGGGCTTTGGCAGCCCTTAACTTCTGATTGACTGTCTCCCTGTGCTATTCTTCAGCATCCTGAAAACAACACACAAAGACTTTTGCAGGTGAGCACTCCTACCTGGAAGGAAAAAGGGAGAGAACCCATAACAGATGACAGATCTCTGTTGTCACAGGCAGAGGACTGTCCACCACCTTGGGCTCCACTCCTACCAAGGCTTCCAGCCTTTCACCTGGAACAGCAGCAAGCAGAAGCACCAAGCAGCCTGATCTTCAAGTTGCCAGAGTGGGAAGGGACTGCTGGTAAGCTCTGTAGCCACGGCAGTTGTTGGAGGACTGACTGACCCTGCTTCAATTTTTTACCCTCCTCCAATACACAGTAATTTGACTGGAAAAAAAAGCCACCAGAATCCCACCCTATTAACATAAAATATCCTTTTATATTATTCATGAAGGTGGTAGCCCTTCTGAAGTCAGGGCATTTGTTGTGTTGTCATTAGGCGGTCTGTATGTTAGTGGGGACACACTCTAGTATTTGTTTAGCAGCTATTTATAGACACGGGAAGGTTAAAATGCAGCACATGCCAGTGCCAAAAATAAAAGTACAGTTTCAAAACTGGTTCAATATGACACCAAAACTTCACTTTGAAGAAGAAAATACGAATGACTAGCGCGTATTTGTAATGACACCCAACAGCTCAAGGCCCTGACTGTGTTTGCTGATTGTTTTTGCTTGGACACCCTTTAACTGGGAAGGCAGAAGAGCCAAAGGAGGCACAAGTGACTTGGCAAAGGCTACAAAGCAGGTAGATAGCAGCTGAAGCCAGAATCCATTTCCCCAAAGCAAGAACAGTTTTCATCATGTAAAAAAAGCCACTACCAAAGGCTCATGCAACACAATAAAACTAACCTCGATGAAAAACAGCATGGCTATCCTACTCCAAGTTAACTAACTACCGATCCATTCCTAGAGAAAATCTGAAACCCTGTTATTAAATCTATAAGGCCTTTTTTACTTCATGTTGCAAGTATTCTGTGTACCCACTTGCGGTAGATAGCCCACATTTGTGAGCTTTTCTAAACTGACAAAGAACATCACTTTTCTATGCAACAGCAGCTAACTGTAAGGAATTTTAATAAACTTACTCTGAAGAGTCTTCAAGATTCTGCTCAGAAAGTTTACAACAGAAAGAAAATTCTAGTTCGCACCTCTGAACTCAGGCATGATTTCTAGCAGACCTGCAGCTACTGATATGGTACTTACATTTGTGTTCACGTCTAAAGCGCTACCTCATTTTAAATAAGCATCTTCTCTAGCAGAGCGGTCTGTGCAAATGTACAGTAAAGAAGAAAATGTCTGTCCACTCAGCAACTGTGTTTCAGCAGAGATTGCTTTTTGTTCAAGAATCAAAGCTATGTCGTGTATCATCGTGCACCTATGAACCATTTTGTGCTTTAACGTGATGCTTTATCTAGTTTCTAAAAAGCACAGAGGTTTAATTGTCCAGGTCCTGACTGCTCCTGAGGAGACACAGGTTAATTCCCAGAAGGAAACTCTAGACTAAACATTAAAACCCTTTGACCAGTAGGTGTCAGCCGATGTTCTAAACTATACGTTCCCTCAGGCTTGCAGTACCTTCCTCACCTTTGGTGAGGCAGAATAGCAAAATCCTCTACTCCCCACACCTGTACAGATAGACTGCTGGGGAGAACAGAGCTCAGCAGTCATTACTGACTGCCCAGGGGAAACGCACTGTCTTAGAACAGCTTTGGCGAAAAGTGTTATACATTTCCTGATCAGCAAAGGTTAACAAATCCAGTTGAGCAGATCTATCAATTTGTGCGACCACCGTTTTTAAACAACCTCTGGGTTGAAAAGCTTTCCATCTGAATTCACGTCTGCTGCAGCTATGTGTGACTAAATGTGAGCTTGTGGTGCAACGAGCTGCCCCTCAGCCTGCAGCCCGCTTCCCCCCCGGGTCAGCTTTTATTGGTACTGCAAGTAAACCCTTGTACAAGCAAGCAATGACCTCTTGAATCTGACATCTCCCCATGGGATACACAAATCCTCCCCAGTAAACATTCACACAACACTACCAGCATTTCACTTCAGGGGGAAAGAACCCAAACAAGTATTTTATCTCCCTAGAGATTCTTGCGTTTCCAACAGAAATAAGTTCATTTCCCCTCCACGCCACAGCCACTCTCGCACTCTCTGCCCTTACCTTTCACAGCCTCTGGAGGCTTCCCGAGGAGATGGTGCCTGCACAGCAGCAGCGCCCTGACTGAGCCCGGAGGCAGTGCTGCCCTGCCTTCTCAAGCTGGACTTGAGAACCCTGCCCATCAGCCAGCCTCGCGGCGCACAACAGGCTGTCGGCATGGCTTCAGGGCAGGGACAAGTCAGCAGCTGAGATGGCAGGGTCACTTGCAGCCTTGGTTCCCTTGCTACAAGGCAGAGCTTTCCTCGGGAAGCACTGTACTGCAGTTTCAGAAAGCCACTTACTTGCCTTCATACACCCGTAAGAAAAGCAACCAGAACTTTAAGCATGGTGACCTGCATGCTGAAAAAAAGAGAAACAGTTCTAATACGTCCTGTAAGCCTTTCCTTCACCAATTTTCTCCTCATGGACACCTGAAGGAGTACAAGACTGACAGGAGGCAATGTACTGCCCTAAATAACAGTCTCTCCTCTCCTCATTCTAGGAAGGCACCTCCAGAAGATGCAAAGAGCCATGTGTCCCTGAAGGCACTTGGAATTAAAGACGACATTTAACACTCTCCTTCTGGCATAACACAGTCAACTATTAACGTATCAGAATATCATAGCTTTCCTCTACAAATGAGGTAGCAAAGATTACAGAGGTCATCCTGGATGGGGAAGCCAAGGTATTTTTTTTTCTGTAGTCAAAATATACCAGAACATGGACTTGATTAATTCCAAGCTTGGAGTTAACTTGAACCTTCTGGCTTACGGGTCAGCATTTCAGGCTTATATAATAAACACCAAGTCATCTGGGACAATCCTGGAATATAATACCATAGCCTACAAACACTGAACACGTTTTAGACTCATAGAATATCACAGACTTACAAACCCAGAGGCCTCTAAGTTTCTTTTTTTTTTTTTTTTTCTTTCTCTTGTATAAACAGGCAAATTTTAGAAGTAGGCAGACAACGTTGTAGGCAACTGTATTAAGACAGAACTCCATGAAATGCTGACTTTATCAGCTGTGAGATGTCTGTAAGGACTGTAAGGACTGCAGGGTGGCTGCTGGAGTTTATGTATATGTATATACATACATATATATATATCAGGAGACTACGTATTGACATCTAATTGGGGGGGGAATAGAGGAGAAACAAACAGACCAACCCTCAGGAAATTCTTCATTAGCTTTCTAGAGAGGGGGAATAAAGGGAAAATTTCTGTATTGAAAATACTAAGACTTCAGAAAAAAAGATTAAGATTAAAGGAAAAGCAAAATACTGCTCTTGTAAACTCTGTTATCTCTACATCACATCTAATGGACTGTGAACTAAACCAACTTCATTTAAGCTCCTAGAAGCTAAATGACCCAGGCTGTGAGAGGTTTGGGCCCTTTGCGGTGACTTTATCCATTAAGGATAATCTGTATTTGGCAAACCAACACTAAGAAAGCTAAAGAGAAGCAGGCTTATGCTGAAGGACACTCTGGGACACCTCTTCCTCACTTGCCTCCCCAAACCCCAGCGGTGAACTATTGGCAGAAACATCTGACGTGAAGCCATCATCCTGCAACTCTGCCAAATAACATCACATTTAAGGATGAACCAGGTTGAGTCACCGTCCCTGGAGGTCTTCAAGGAATGTGCAAATGTAGAACTCAGTAGCACGGTTTAGTGGTGGACTTCAGCTCTAGGTTAAATGCTGGTCTAGATGATCTTAGAGATCTTCTCCAACCTGAGTTATTCTGTGATGACTGGATAAGACAGAACATACTTTTTTTTTCCTCCATGAGGATAAAAACACAGCTTACCGAAGTAGCTTTTTAAGGTGTTATTAAAATATATATATATATCCTGCGATCTACGTTTATACATAGGTATTTAATGGGATTTTTCAAAGGTATTTAGACAGAAAACTTAATTAAAATTAGCAAGCAAAGTACCTGGGTACCACATAATCACATAATGTACTTTAATACCTTCAATCATCTTGTCCTTAATGTAAGAATATTTTTAACCACTGTATTACTGAATTTGCGTAGGTATCTGTAGGAAAATAACAGCCAATCTGTGCGCAAGCAGGCTCCCTCATATCGTTAGCACACATTTCATCACCAGTCCAGTGCAGACTACCGCAGTACTGCAAAAAGTAAACACGTGCTCAATTATTTCAAAATATCGCTGGTCTCTTGCATACAGAGATCAGAAGAGCAAGATCTGGAAGGCTGCGATATCTTTGCTTGTACATTTCTTGCTTTAAGCAGACATTCTCCACCTTAAAAGTACATAGTGGCAAGACTTATCAGCCCCAAGCAGAGGTCCAGCTCCAGCCTGAAGCGGGGGAAAGGTGCCACAATCCCAGCCAAGCCGTTTGACAGCTAGGAGCGTACGTTGGCAGGAGTGGGGCCAACGCAGGGCACTGCAGCCCCGAACCTCCCTCCCGTGGGAAGCCTGCGTTTGAATGCTACCAGGCACTGCGGGGGAAAGCGCTGCCCTTACGTGCTGCCTTCCTCCGAGCTGTGCTGTGCACGGCAAGAGAAAATCCAGCGCCTGTCAGAGCTGGTTCTATGCTCAGCACCACATAAATAGGAGTCTAGCCAAACAAAACTATTGTTTTAAGACACACTTTTGTCATTTTACTCACAGTATTAGACTATCAACCAACCCGTGCTACTTCAGACTGTACTTTTAATGTTTAAATTATATCTATTCAAACCTGATTAAACCTGTAGTATAAAAAACAGATTTTGTTGCCTGTTGTTGATCCTTAGAAGGAATCACAACATTGTAAAACAGACCTGAAGTACCAAATTATTGTAACTCAGTTACATACCTGGTTAGCAACACCTGGGTTTTAGAACAACATCAGAGGACACTCCGAATTGCCAGGACACTGTCTGGCAACCAGAGGAGAATTTTTAGAAACGGTATGACAGCATCGCCTCCCTCATTTCCAGCTGAACCACCAGGCGGATCTTCCGCCCTCCCTCCCCTCACCCTGACTGCACTGGAAAGGACGGCCACAAAGTCAGCAGCTCCCTCCTGCTGCATTGCAGCATGAGCACGGGACAGAAAAACTGGCAGATGAGATTCGGACACACTGCTCTGGTCCAAAGGCAGGAACGTTACCAGCACGGTTCTGCTGGCGTTGAGAAAGAGGCAAAGCCTGAGCGCTGCTTCCAAAACGAAACAGCGTCACTTTTGTTTACAGCAATTATGAAGTACCTTTAAGACGCTAATTTCAGTATCTGGTTAGCCAGCTGCTCACAAGGCCACGCCAGCCCAAACGCAAAGACCCTTCACGGGCACGGTGGGTGACCAAAACCAGCTGCTTTGTTCTAAGCAACAAAAACTTCAAGGTTTGCATCATTTCTTCGATTCTTGTGCAAGCAGCCCAGACAAGACTGTGCTGCCTCAGCTGTGCTACAGCAAGTTTTTCACACAAAGTTCTTGAAAAAA
The DNA here is from genome assembly GCF_011077185.1 of Oxyura jamaicensis. Classification (NCBI taxonomy): domain Eukaryota; kingdom Metazoa; phylum Chordata; class Aves; order Anseriformes; family Anatidae; genus Oxyura; species Oxyura jamaicensis. The sequence continues at coordinate 14,467,707 of NC_048895.1, forward strand.
AGGACAGGAAATGGGTTGGGGGGGCGTTCACAAGAACACCAAAACAGACTCCGCTGGATTTATTTCCTCGGTGAAACGTTCATCACGAACACGCGGCTGACAAGAGCTCAACCACGCGGTTGAATAAATAAATAAATAAATAAATAAATATTGAATATATTAACAAAATAAATAGAAAAGTAGAATTTTACGATTCTCTCTAGTTATGCACAGGGTAGAACAGGTGCTAAGCGTTAGGAACCAGCTCTGAGGGCGCTGCCCCCACCCCCCCCCACGTCAATCACCTCAGCGCCAACCGCCGCCAACGGCCGCTCTCGCGCCGAGCCCGAGGGGAGGGGGAGGGGGGGGGGAGAATGAAGGGGGGGGGCGCGCGGCCGCCGACCGGTTCCAGCCGCCCCCAGCCGAAGCGGGCCGGGAAGGGAGGGGCAAGGCGAGGAGGCCCCACGTGACGCCCCCTCCCCTCCCCGAGGCCCCGCCTCTCTCTGGAGACAGCCAATGAGAGCCCGCGAGGGGAGGGGAGGGCAGCGGGGTTTCCTCGAAAGCTCTGCGGAGGGGGGCGTGGCCTCCCAAATGAGGCGTGGCTTTGAGTGAAGGGGCGTGGCCTGATATGATGGGGCGTGACCATGTCCAAGGAAGGGGGCGTGGCCTGGCCTGAGGGAAGGGGCGGCTGCGGGGGGGCAAGGGGCGCGCAGGGCTCCGCGCCTCCCCCCGGCCGGGCACGCCGGGCACCGCCAGCCCTCGCCCCGGGACCTCCGAGGCCCAACCGCTCCCCTCCCGGTTCCCTCCCGTAGCGGACTGACCTGCCCTGGGCTCCGCTCCCGGCTTTCCGGCCCCTTTGTGTGGCGCCGCCCGCGCTCCCTGCCCCCTCCTCCCGCCGCCGCCGCCGGGAGCCTCCGCTGCCGCCGCTGCCCGGGGCCGCCTGACAGAGCGGGTGGGGGAAGGGGGAGGGGGGGGGGGAGGCACGGCGCGGCGGCCACCGGCTCCCAGCTGCCCCCGGCCGAACCGGGCCGGGGAATGAGGGGCGGGGCGGGGCGGCCCCGTGTGACGTCACCGCGGCCGCGCGTCACTCGCCGGGGGTTCGGCCCCGCCCTCTCCGCTCGTGGCAGCCAATAGGAATCTGGGCTTCTGCCTCGACGGCGATGGAGCCGAGAGGGGGCGTGGCCACATTTGGAGGGCGTGGTCATCACGAAGGGGGCGTGGCTTCAGCAAGAGGGCCGTGGTCTTCCCGGGGGTGGCCAGGTCTACCCGGGGGTGGCCAGGTCTACCCGGGGGTGGCTGTGGTCCGTTACCCTGAGGGGACCGAGGGCGGGAAGAGGCTCTGCCGCTAAGGCGAGGCGCGGCTGGGCTGGCTTCCATCTTGTTGCCCGCCCCTCTTGGTCCCCTTTAGGTAGGGCTGGGACCCTGATAGCCAGCCTGCCCGCATGAAGGCTGCTCTGGGGATGGGGAGCCCCACTTCCCTGTGGCTGCTATGGGGATTTGATCACTTAGGCAAGCCACGATGGCGGTTTTTGGAGCACAAGCACCACACAGCAGTCAGTTGCTGAGGAGAGCCGTGGGCTCGGTGGATCTGACCATGGCTGCAGCCTCCCTCACCACAGAAACATGGGGCGGCAGCACTCGTCTCCCCCTGCCCACCCGTGATGCCCCCGGTGTCCTGCAGGCACTGCATTTTCCTCCACACACAACCAACTCCTTCCATTGCACAAGCAATGGGGCTGTCGTACCACAGCTAAAAACGTGCCTCTGCAGCAACAGCAGCAATGCGAAACGGCGTGGGAGTGTGTGCCCATGCTGGAATTTTGGGACTGCGGGCAGAGCTTAAGTGTGTTTCTTGTTTCTGGTTCAGAGCAGCTGAGATGCCTGCATGAGGAAAATGAACCCGCAGGGCTTTACTGCCCTAAAAGGCAGCATTGCCTTCTGCACTATTACCTCACGGCCTACCCGAGACCTGATTTTTTTTCTGCGAAAAAGAGTATCCTATTGGAATTTACTCAATAAAATAGCGAGAAAAGAATCTCCTCTGCGTTTTTGAGGGAGCTTGCAAACAGTTTCGTAGCAGAGCTATGGAGCGGTGATAGTATGGCCAGCCCTGTCACTCTTGCAGTAATGAACTTGCATAAATAGTTTGTGAGGGAACTCGCTTCTGCTTTATACAACTTGTGTCAGTTGACAAAGAAGCTGCAGTTTGAGTGTACCATGAAACCACTTATCCCGTCTCGTGTTAGGAGCTAGCGCCGTAATAGGTATGCTGCTCTGTGCTGTCCTTCCAGCTGCTCTTTAAATAAATATATGGCTCTTTTCCTCCCATTCATTCCCTGCAAATCCAGACACGTTTCTGAGCAATTTGTGGCGTACACCTAGATGTTGTAGGGAAAATGAATATGAATATCAGATGTTACTTACCAGTAAAGTATGTAATATTTCCAAGTTGTTGAGGTCTTCATGTGACTATTGCGAAATTGGAGTACCTTGCTTAAATGAGAAAAGGCAGGGGGAGGTTAGCAGTAAATGGAAACGATGGCTGAAAGCAGTTTGTGCCAAAGCCAAAGGGAGAGGAGGAATTCATCTGGGTAAGGAGGATAGAGGGTTGGTGAAGCGTTAGTTGGAAAGTGAGGTTCTTGTTAAACGTGAATACGAACTACTGTTGTCACAAAGCCTTGGTAAGTAAAATTAGGAACCATCACTTCTATGGCTGTAATCAACACTGGGCTGAAGAAAGAGGGAAGGAAGAAACTATAGAGAAAATACTATTTAAAAAAATAATTACCTCCTTGGTTTTTTGTTTTGTTTTGTTTTGTTTTTTGTTTTGTTTTTCCCTTGCCCCTTTTTATTAGTTCAAGTAATTTGTTGTAAAGCAGGGAGAGAAATGAATACTTTCAAACATGCTTCGTTGAGTTACCTTTTTCAAAAGTAGGCCTTTGATATGGTGCCAGCATCATGCTAAAACATTGCACCATTAAATTTTTGTTATAACTGCAGGTGCAGCATTTGGTCTCTTTCAGCTCTAGTATGTACTCAAAAAAAACACCTGTATCCTGTCAAAACTATTATTGCATTTCCTACAACAGTTCAATATGGCCAAAAATTGCAATTTAAGCCTTAAATTTATTCAAGAAATATGTATTCATTTTATTAAAGATTCTACATCTCCCTCCTTATTCACTAAGTTATGAGAAACTGATACAATCTGCTCAGTTGAAATGCTTAGAGAATTATTATTTTTTTTTCTCTCCTTGTAAACTTACATGGTTGGTTTCAGTTAGAAGCTGACATTCTTTCAACCAAACCATTTTTTATTTCTTTGGGTATCTTCAATAATCTATATTTATTCATTTGGAGAGAATGCTAATAGGATTTTCTTTGGTGCATTAAGAGAATCGGCTGATTCCAAACAGCAGGATTTGTCAGGCAACTTCCAAGGACTACTTTTTTTTTTTTAATGGTGACGTGAATTTGTCAAAATCTAAGATGATGTTCTCTGTTCTGTAATCGATAAGGCTTTTCAAAGGGAAGACATTTTTTTCGCTTTATGATTCAGTTCTCTGAACAATTAATGTTACCATGATTGCATCAGTAGGTTTGAGGTCATCTACTCTCATTGCCTCAGCTTGTGCGATCCCTATCTTGCCTTGTTCTGAAGCCTTTCACTGATGTATAATTTTCAGTAACTTTATTCCTATAAATAATGCCACTACACTACTTCTTAGCCTTACCAAACCAGCTAATTAAGAATAATGATTAAGCTTGTGCTCAGTGCAAATTAGAGCAAGTAGGGAGAGGGTGGGATGGGCAATATTGCTATGTCTAGGCTTAACCTGAAAAAAACGACCTTTATTAAGTTTGCCTGCATACATTTTATTTTTTTTGTCCCTCCTTGAGGAGGAGCTGCTGCAATATGGTTGGGTCAGATAAGGTCATACATGCCTGCCATGTCACAGCAGGCAAGTCTCAGCTGTTCTTTATGATAATATAAAACTGAACTGTAACTAGAGCGCATAGATGAGTTTATATTTTTTTTCTTAAATATCCAAAAAAAAAAAAAAAAGGATTGGTGCCCTGTTTTTCTTATTTACATAGCAATAAAGTGCAAACAAAGGAAACCTGGTTTAATATCATACAGCCTTAGATGAAATGAGTTGCTGTTTGCAAAATGTCTCGAGGAGATCCAGAAAGACATGGCTCTGAGATCTGCTTCAAGTGTTAAAACACAAGCTGTCTATTCATGTGTGTGAGCAAAGAAAAGCTCATTTCCCCCTTTCCGCTATAGTAATTTAAGAGTTACTTGGAGGACTTAGCTACCACTGTCTGGCAAGCTGCTGTCTTTGTTCCTGTGACTATCAAGCCTATACTGAAAAGGCACTAGGGAAATGCCTCTGAGGTTTTCTGTCCACTTCTGTAGCCCATGCAATATTTTCCTTAGCTGCCAAAATTAAAGAATTCAACCTAAAAATCAAGCTTAATTTCAAACTATAAGCAGCTATGATTTGACGTTCACAGTCTTTCTACATGCTCCCTCCTCTCTTCATAGTTTGCAATAGCAATGCCACTGCCACCACTGCTTGCAGCTGATGAAAGCTGTTTGTATTTTGACGAGTTGCAGCCCTTATCGTACTCTACTTGATTTTCTGCCATTGTACTGGCTCTGATGGGTTATTGTGAATAAAAAACAGCTCGTAAAATTATGCAAATTGATGCACGGCATTAGGCATGCAGTACCCAGTTAGAAAAGATGTTATTTTTTTATTTTTTTTAATCCTTTTGTAGAATCACTTATTCTTGAAAATGCACTTCTGACTTTTTTCTGTCACTGAGAACATTGCTGTATCATTATCTCGTGAAATTTGGACAACTTACAGACACTGCAGAAAAGTGATGCTATGAGACTCAAAGGTATGAAGCAAGCATAAAAAATTCAAGACAGCAGAACTGCTATCAGCATGGCAAAAGCCTCCTAGTCTCATGGAGAATGATGAGGTAGGATTAGTAGAAAAGTGTCTTGTATAATGGCATTTTCTGTGTAATAGAAAATTAGCAGCTGGGGAACATAGAAACACATCAGAGAAGTGAGTGATAAGAATTAAGAAAGAAAGAAAGAAAAAATTAAAACTTCTTTTAAATGGCTGCAGTGGGGAAACCTAGAAAGTAAGCAAAAGGTGTGGAGGGAGTGGAGGAATGCTGCTGTAGTTGTGCAGGAGCACATTTAATAACAGCACCCTTAGGTGGTTACTGTTAACGAGTATCAAAATTATGTTTTATATATAAATTTAACATATATATACACACATGTATATGTGGTATTCTGTAACCCCCAGCTCTGTCTGCATGCCAGCTACAAGCCACCCTTCATCCACCTGTATGAACCTTCCTGTATTCCTCCAGCCTCCATCTGGTTGTCTCTGAAATTACGATCAAGAGCTCCCGCGCTCCTTTTGCCAACAGCACCCATTTCACCATGTCAGAGACAAGCGTGCCCAACAAATGAAGAACAATGGCAGTTGTGGAATATGACACAGATAGTGTTATTATTATTATTATTATTATTATTTTTTGCTTTGTTTTGATTGTATCTCAAGAACAGGGAGGAACACCTGCCCTAATGCAAGGAGAGAGTGGTTTCCTGTGACAGCAGGCACGTATGACTCTGTTGTGGTTCAAAATCCGCTTTCAAAGGTCGTGTTTGCATTTTACATGAAATGTGTGACTGAATTTTTTGCTGCGCCAGGTAACAATAGTAGTGATGCAAGTGCTTCCTTTGGACTCTGCAGGTCAGCACTAGCGATAATGCTGGGCAGCAGTGTGCCGGTGCCCCGTGCTCCTCAGGGTAAAGGATACTGGTGCTCCCAGTGCCCGTGTGAACTGCAAGGGGGCCAACATGGGCAGAAACATGCCACTTTGTATTGTCTGCTGGAGCTCTGTTTCCAGACTGAATGTTTCTTCAAGTATGCCTTTAATGAAGGTACTTATATGAAAAAAGTAAGTGGGGGACCTCAAATTCAAGAGGGGCAGATCTTAGCTTTTCCTGTCCTCTGCTGCTTTTGTTCCCCCTCCATCCATGGCAGAAATACATGTTTAAGTTTCAGTCATTGGCATTACATTCTGTAAAAGCACAGCATTAAAAATGTCCAGAATTAAGACTTTCAAAGCCAACAAGATGCAAACCAAGAAATCCTTTGGAGCAATTCTCACTCTTACTATACTCTGGAAAGAAGTAGCAACTCCTACCTCCCAACTTCTGCAGATACATATGAATTTATGTAGCTGCAAAGATGACAACATCCCTTGTTTTGCAAACCCAGACTGACTTGCAAGTGGGCTGTTGCTCCAGCTGTGTCTGACAGTTCTCCCCAGTGTGTGCTCACGTAAAGCTGTTCCCAAGCTCGCCATTCACATTTTTGTGAAAGCTTTAAAAGAGCAACCACAATGAAGATGTAAGATCAGTGATAAAAGTGACATGCTGTACAGCTGAACAATGCATAGCCTTGGTGTAACAGCAGCAGAAGCTGGTTTATCAGGTTCACCCCAAACACATAAAGGATAGGTAGTCCTTTAAACAGTACAGAATCTGTTGGGATATGGGCTGGTTTTCTTACCAAACAAAAAAGTACCAGGATGAGTAAAACAAAAGCTGTGAAATCTAGGCTGCAGCTGGTACGAGGCAGTGAGATCTCAAGACTGAGCTTGTTGGTTGGGTGTGAACACCCTTTTCTGAGAATCATGGACAAGGGCTGGAAATATCCCTGGCAGCTCTTGGCCGTGTGACCACAAGAGGCCAAGGTGTGCCTGAGGACTGGCTGGATCCCCTGTCCGTGCACAAAGGCAGCACGGATGAAGCTGTGGCTGAGGGGCTGCAGGCAGAGGACCGAATTACTAAAATGTGCAAGGCTCTGCTTTGGTGATGCCAGTGAGATTGCAGCCATGAAGCTCACTTTACACCCCAGGGAAACTACCGGTGCTGGAAAATAGCTGCTGAAGGAGCAGCCCTCCGTGCTGTCTCAGCCGTTCCTCTCACGACCTGACCTTGCCAGGGGGAATCAGGAGGAATAATGGCTAAAACTGCCTGTGGGGAAGGATCCCAGCGAGGATCTGCAGTCCCAGGCTGAGTTTGGCCATCCTGAACCCAAACTGGTGCCCTACAAAATGCACGAAGCACGTTCCCACTGGTCACCACCAGAGGAAATAGCCTCAGTCCCAAGGCACCATTTTGAGATGCAACCTTCAGTCACTTGAACACTTCAGCTGCATGAATTACTCTAGAGGACCATTCAGACAGAAAATATATTTTCATATCTTTATTGTGGAAATTGTCCTATGCATTTTTCTGGGCTGCAGAAAATCCTGCTGATTTGAGGGGAGGTAGCTTGGGGCTCCTACCAAGTTTGTTAACCATTCCCTTGAGGTGAGACCATATGTTGTAGCAAGGCGTCCTGCCCAATAAACAACAGCCACATCCAGGGTGGAAAAGTATTTGCCTTGAAAGTCTGCTAATGTTGACTTATGGCCAGTTTGCATAGTTGTACAAAAACTTTCACATTTTTAAGCATTCACATTTGTAGGTGTGTTAGCACGAGGAGTAAAGCAAGTTCCTGGTCACACACATGATCTATTTTAGTGTTAATGGCAACCCTATATTGTTTCCTTGCTCTCTTCCAGGATGAGAAGCAGCTATAATTATCTCTGCTGTTTCCCTTCTAAGTATCGCTCCACAAATAATTATACCCACTAAACATCACATCAGCTTTAAACATTATTAAAACAAGCCAGTGTCTTAGTATCTTGGGGACTGAGAACATAAACTGTATTAAGGGATCATATGACACTCAAAAGCCTTTGAGGACACTAAATGGTCACCGTTTTACAGTGGAATTTAGATTAAAGAACGACAAGCATCAAACAACAAAAGCAAATGTGATCTTTCAGCGGGTTCCTCTTTGTGGGCCAGGTCAAAATCCACTGAGGTTCTTAGACACAAATTGAAATGAGGAGTATAGCCCTTTTAGGGTATGGGTGTTGAAAGGCACTTCCAAAATCCCATCGTTTCCACCCAGGGACTGAATTACTGGAAAGGTTGTGAACAGGGTGGGATGATTCTTAAACTGCCTTGCCTCAATGAATTGTTATGTTAGTTTTCTAATTCCTTTATCTCACAGATCCTTTGCAAACAATCCCGAACCAAACCAAGGGTCAGGCTGAATTAAAGTAATAAAATAAATACAATAAAAGACAGTACATGAGTCAAAATTTGACATAATCTTACACACAATTTGTGACTTGTGCATAGGGATCATCACCTCCAGCTGCCGAGCTGAGATAAAAGTTTATTTCTTCAGACTCTCTAACAGGCAGAAGGGAATGAATGATTCAATTAAAGCAGGAGAGGAAAAGCAGCAGTCAGAAGGAAAAAAAAAAAAAAAAAAAAGAGAGAGAGAGAGAGAGAGAAATCCTGGAAAAAATGCACAATGGGAAAGGATACAGTTGATAGCCAAAACAAGGGGAACTGACCTTAATATGTTGTGGCTACTCATCTGCATATTTCCTGTTTATTTTTGTTTTCTTTGTTTTGCAAAATGCTCCAGACATTTAGTATTTTCGAGTCTAAACAAAGGGTTATGATTTGTTTTGTCAAATAACTATCAAATACACAGCAGATTTTTTTTTGGCAAAAACGCATATTCAGAAAATGCCTTTTGTTTCAGTAAGGCAAGCATTTTGGAAAATATTACAGAAACAAAGCAAATATAGATTATTTTTTTTTTCCCAAGTCATGCAATTGCACAACTTGTCTGCACTGCTCAGAGATAGATTTTTACTAGCCAAGTTAAAGCACAATTTTTAAAAAAGTGTTTTAAAATTAAATATTATAGACAATGGAGCTAACAAAGTCCGACTCACATCTCCTTCCCACTTTTGTGTTTTAAAGGTTAATTTATTTCACGCTTCAGGCTTTCCTTCATCAGTGACACGTGAGCTGTCCCTCCTGTCCTGGCTGTGCACCTCGTGTCCTAGGACATCGAGATCCTGTTCTGCACTGGGAGGGCTGAGAGGGAGAGACAGTGCAGGGCTCTTTCCAGATCTCAGTAGGAAACACCCAACAACAAATGATGTAATGAAATAGCTGTTTCAATACAACAGAATAAAAATAGGTGGTGAGTAAATCTTTCACCCCCTGACATGCTGGAAACCCCACTTTCATACAACATGGGACAGACTCTGGATGGATTTTCCTGCAGCACGCTCTGCTGATCCCATCCGTGGTCTGCCACCTTCCCATGCTGTGGTGTCCTTTCCTTTGTGTAACCAACGAACCCATACATCTCCTGACAGGCTGGGCTTTTACCTCTGTCTGAACACCCAGCGGTGCACAGCACAGGCAAGCACAGGGCCTCCAGCAGGTTCCCTTGCAGCAGCTGCTCGTGCAAACCTACAGGCTGCTCAAGGCCTCGGTATGAGGCCTGGTAGGGCAGGCATGGTCTGTTCATGCTGCCTAAATCCTTTAATACAGTGTCTTCTGCAAAGCTCCCGGTGCAGATCCCCAAGGCCCTTTCCCCTCAGTCAATATTGTCTGAAACCAGTAGGTAGATTCCACATACGTTGGGAGGCAGGAAGGGACAAGACAGATGAATGTAAACACACAGCCTAGTCACGTAAACTTCCAGTTTCTTGGAAAGCTGAACTAAAAAAAGAAAAAAAAAAAGGCATGTTAAAAATAGAAACAAAAATTAGGCACTGATGGGGAAGATAGCAAGGAGAATGACTTCCACAGAGTAACACTGAACTCCTGCAAAAACCTTACGCCCTGGGGCTTCATGAGGTTGTCACTTTTTTTTTTTTTTTTTGCCCAGTCACAGACAGGTTACAACCTCAGCCACAACTTTTGTGACAATCTTTAAAATTAAAACCGTGGCTGTGCACTAAGAACAGTTTTGCTCCTAAGCTCACGAAGCAGTGAAACACTGTGACTCACGGTCGTCCTGACTTCATTAGCTGACTGTTTATAAACAGTAATTAATGGCTGAGCTATCTTACGTTGTTTATTCTATATCTTATCTCAGGACTTCATCCTGCAGTCCTTAATTGCGTTGCAATCCTTGCTTTCAGTAGGACTGCCTGCAAGATGGAGGATTATTTGTGTGAATAAATTATTAACTGGAGAGTGTGTGTACAAGTCCCCACTCAGCTATTCCCAACTCGAGAAGTAATTAGTTATTTGCTAAAGGCCTGACCCAGCATCTGTATCAATCAGTGGATATCTCTTGGCTTCAGTATGCTTTAGTTTGGGCTTTAGTACTGTGCTCTCATCCTCTGAGGCCTGGGAATGACTTTCACGTTGCCTCCTTCCTGGAGGACAAGGGTTGGGAACGCTGTGGAGACACTACCCACAGCTGTCACGGGGAGAAAGGGCCCCGTGCTCCTCCCAGCTCAGCAAAGCCTGCAAGGACAACGTGAGTGCTCGTTCACTTCAAATTTAGCGTGTTCTTAGTCTTTTACTGACTTTTACTCTAAGTTGTGTGGTGGCAGTTTCCACAGGGCTCTCACTCACCGCTCGGTGGCCCCTGTTTGTCCACGCGGGTGGTGTTTTACCTGCAGTCACCCTCCCAGTGTAATACCTCCAGCAGATCTGGCACTGTATGGGGAAGGGGAAGGGAGATGACACAAGGGACACCAAATTATGGGGCCCTGTGTCTTGTTTCCCCAGGTTTTCCATGGAGGGGTGCTGGGGTGAGGCCTGAAGCCCTCATCTTCTCCAGGGGAGTCCTTCCACTGGCGAATAACTCACCTGGTGGAAAGCATCTCCTGAACCGTTTTCAGCAGTTTTAAAGCATTTGTTCAGTATTGCAGAGGGCTGGTGACCAGCTGGTGCCAGCAGTACATTGCTGTCCCATATGGGCAGCAGCGATCACTTCAGAGATGTGCTCACTGGGCCTGGACACAGGTCGCATGTGTAAGGCCAGGGTAAAGCCCTGAAGCATCAGGTGGCTGTATTTGTTTGACACCAGGGTTTGCAAAATGAATGTCGAGGGTTACAGTGCCTCCCCACCACTGGCCTCAGAGCCTCCTAAATGCCTGCAACCCTTCCTGCACCAGCCTCACTCAGCAGAAACTGTGCACAAACTGCTCTGACTTTACAGAGGCAAAATAGAAGGCCTTGTGTGCCTTGCTCTGGTAAGTTGAACACACAGGGGGCAAAGCCTTTAGCTCTGCCACCTCCACATCATGCTGACCTGCTTCTTTCTCCTCTTTCCCCCAGGGGAAGTGGCCACACGTGTCACCTGGAGCCAGCCCCATCCAAGAGGAGAGCAGCTTGACAAGGGAAGACACAAAAAGGAACAGAGTACAAACTGGGGTGAAGTGTGCCAAATTATGGGCTCTCTCTGATGTTTTTATGGGTTAAAGCAGCCATTCTTCATCTATCATGGACAGTGGCTGGATGTGGTCCTGGGCAAGCAGCTCTGGGTGGCCCTGCTTGAGCAGGGGTTCCACCAGATAAGCTGCAGAAGTCCAGACCCACAGCAGCCATCCTGTGTTTCTGTGATTCTCTGAGCTCAGAGATGGCTGGTGGAGATTTTCCTGCACAGAGGAAAACTCTCAGTTGGTTCATCAACTCAGAGAAGCGGTGTTTTTTCCATCTGTGCCCACAGTGCCAGCAGGGAATGTGCTTAGGAATAGAGGACACAGGGCAGACGCGGAGTGGAGCTTTTATGTAGTTACTTGGGGAGGTGTTACCTGTTCTGGGGAGCACAGGCAAAGGCAGGAATTGATTTCAGAATGTGGTTCAGACACCACAAGGATGGGCTGGCTACCTGTGGGCATTTAGCAAGCAGAGCTAAATGAGCCTGTCTTTCCGAGGACACAGGAAGGATGTAAGAAATGGCTGTTCTTAAATTTAATACTACCATAAGCCAAATTATTGATAATTAATGCAAAAATGGAAACAACACATTCCTTTTTAGATATTGACTATTTTCTGCCATTTGGGTGCTTGATAGCTTGCAAACAGATAAACATGTACTGGTTTATGAGCCGTAGAGATCACTTTTATTGCAGTTGACTATTCAAAAGGCAAGAGGAAGTAATTATCATTGTTTACATGAGCCATTGCCTTGCAACTATTGTGTTAAGAGAACTAGTCCTGGGGTAATCAGTGTTTTGTAACTGTGTATTTTTCTGTCTAAAGTGCCTAATCTTTGTGTCTTCTATTTCTTGTGGTGTGACGAAGTCTTGCACACAGGCAGACAAAATCTTAAAGTTGGGAAACAGGTGAAGAGTTTAGGAGAGCTGAGCATTTAATGAGAGTCTGGAAGGAACTATAGTTGTCTTTAGCCATATTCATGTTGCATTGAATAGAAATGGCTTTATTATTTTCCCGGACAAAATGCCACAGCATATTTTGCACTTGTAAGTTATCTAACATGATAGCAACACTGTCTTGGATAAGGATAGTAAAGTAAGCGTGGGGTATGAAGGCTGGTTGTTATGGGAAGGCCAGAGAGAACTGACAGAATATTCTTCTGATAGAAGAAGCAGTTTTCTTGGACAAGTTAAAAAAAGATCATGAGTGGTCTCTCCATCCAGGGTGCATGTGCATTTTCCTACTTGCTTGTCTCAGATGTCATGCAATAATTCTGCTTGATAGGTAAAGAAATGCAAATTAAGCCAGATTCACCAGGGAAATGCATTCTGCCTTTCATGCAGAGACAAAGTGAGAACATTTTAGATCGCAGAGCTGTGTCACATCTCAGATACCCAGTATCACTTTAAGGATGAACAGAAGTGTCCCACCTCTCGGTATAAAACATGCATATTTTTTGCTGCGATTGCACCATAAAGGAATATGCTTTTAAGGACTTCTGGACTAGCTTCACTCTTTTCATTGTAGTTTTGCTCTTTTCATCCTATGGTTAGACCAGTTACACCCCTTGGCTGCCCCTGCCCTTCCAGAGCAAGGATGTAGATAAACAAGACAACCTGCTTCTCAAAGAAGCAAACATTAAAAGGTAAATGGAAAGCTGATATGGCAACTTAGGCAGCTTTTAAACCCCAGAAACCTCAGCAAATCTCACTAGAGCCCTTCTAGAAATCTCAGAACTTGAGTCCAATGCTTGGGCTCAGCAGCTCCAGCTGTGCTGGGCCAGTGCTGGAGAGAAGTATCCTGAATGCTTGGCTCCGTGGGCTTAAGAAAAGCAAACAGGATATGAATTGTAGGCAGTGATGTCTCCTGCTCATGTTTTCTCCATGTGACGGGCAAGCAGCTGGGTGTCTCCACTGTTTCTCACAGGCAGAAGCTTGCAAACAGCCACTACCTAATGGCACAGGCGGTGGGTTTAGCTCATAGTGGCAGTGCAGCAGATTTTCTTAAGGGATTGCTCTCTTAGGATATGGTTTATAAATACGTCCATCTAAGAGACTGTCATAAAAACCTGCCAACAATTGTCTGTAGAGGGGAGGAGGAGGAAGACAGAAGAGGAATGTTAGCATTAGGATTTCAGTTCCTGGTGGGACAGGTTTAGTGAGCACAAAAATATAAGATTGTATTGCAGATTTGTGGTGGTCAGTGCCAGACCTCAAACACTGCTGCATAAATGCGTATTCCTGTGAATACTGCCCATAACAGACACACCTGAATAAATAAGAATATGGTGCTCGATTCCAGGACTCGAGTGTATTGTCAGCACAAAATGCATGCCTTCAAATACCAGGAGCTTTCTGGTGCAACACAGCCAAGTTCCTTCAGCTGTAGGGAAACTGTACTGACGGCCAGCATCTATCTTTTAATCCCCATTTCAGCCTATCTGCTTTCCACAGTGTTTCAAAGTTTACCTTGGCAGTTATCTTGTTTGATCTTTTCAGTTCTTCCTACATCCCAAGTGTGCAATAGTCACCTTTAAAAAACAAATGACTTTCTATCGACATGCTTGTCATGAGCTAATCAGCAGCATCATGTTTCTTTTTCTTTTTTTTTTTCTTTTTCTTTTTCTTTTTCTTTTTCTTTTTCTTTTTCTTTTTCTTTTTCTTTTTCTTCTTCTTTTTCTTCTTCTTTTTCTTCTTCTTTTTCTTCTTCTTCTTCTTCTTCTTCTTCTTCTTCTTGTTCTTCCTTCTTTTTTTTCCAGTTGAGTGGCACAGACCTATCCCAAAACAGGAAGCAGATTCTTGCCCAAGTATTGCTGAATAGAGGTTGCTAAGTCAACACTGGCAAGGTCCGGTGGGTGTTCACTCGGTGTGATAATACCTGTGAACAATAAGCATCTGGGGCACACCTGCGGAGGAGCCTGCAATGGGTGGCCAGCAATCCTCATGAGAAACCATGCCCTGGGTTCCTGGAAGCTGATCAAGAAAGGTTTGAAATGTCATCTGCCAGATAACAAAACTGAGCTGGAGATATATCTTAAACCCCCTCATATACTCTTATCACAAAAAGCTAGAGCAGGTGAAACACTGCAAACTTGGAAGAGACCACTTCATCGGAGGAATGCTCAACATCTCGTGCTGAATTAAACAATTAGATCTGTTCTCCATCAACACCTTGGTCCTGTTCCTGCTGAATGCACTGGCAGAACTCCCTCAGCTTCCAACACGGACCAGAACCAGCGTCAGATTTGTGCTGCCCAATACAAGCCTTGCCATGGGGCTGTCTTGCAAGAAGTACTGCCTTCGGATACAGTTCCCAGGGTGCTCTGTACAGTCCCCAAAGTGGGAGAAACGGTGGCTACAGCAAAGATCTTGTTCCAGCAAACAATCCAGCTCATTTGTTTATTTGCATAGGTAGTTACAGGACCTGGGTTTCCAGTCAGATGTACGAAATGAGGAAGGGAGTAGATAAAGATTGAGGCTGAAGAAAGAGGGCGAAGTTTATACAGGGAAAAAAGAAAAATCCCAAACCCTTTGTTTGCTTTTGTTGCCCGTCTGCACTTCTTCAGAATTCAGCTCCAGGCAGTAAGATCTAACATTGTGATAAGATCTTTCCTTTTCGTAGTTTTTTTCAAAGCAGTGGAAAGGGTTCAGATGCCCAATCCAAGGCCACAGGCGATCTCAGCAAGATTTATTTTGTCTCCCCACCATACATAACGAAGGCAGCTATATTTATAAATAGATTTTGTTGTCCTGGTGGGTGACTTTGTAAAGCACGGTATCTCTGTCCCTGGGCAACAGCTGCCAGCTGATTTTCCTCTCATCTTGCAGAGCAAGGGAAGAGTGGCAGCCCGGCTAGCAACTTCAGGAGAGGAACTGGAGCCGCCAGACCCAGGTCAGTACAGTTCAAGCCACTTATTATAAATGTCGTCCTTCCATGTATTCAGAGAAGCCGCGACCGTTTCCTTTACCAAGAATGTCAGCTAGAGTTTCCTGAAGCCACACAGATATTTTATACCTCACAGGCAAAAGAGCCTCAGGCTGGGAATGATCGCACCACGCTTCTCCCAGGGACAGACATCATTTTTCCGAGTAAAGGGGATGCTCTGAGGGGTGAGGTTTGTTTCACTGCACGTAACAGCTGTCTACAGCCAAGCATCTTGTTTACCCTCCCTTCCTTGTCAAGGGAGGAGAAAGCATTTCTAGAGAAGGGTTATTCTGTGCTATTTAGGTGTCTCATTTAGGATGTTATAAGGAGAAGTGCTTGTTGCCTTCCACCAACTGAAAAGCTCTCAGCTTACTTTGACCCAGGAGCCTATGCTGTTGGCATTTCACGTAAGGAGAGATGATTCTTCTGCTCTACTCCATGAACCCAAATCCAAGCTCAACGGAGTGCTCTGTGAGTACGCCTGTGGGAAATATCCAAAACACTCATATGCAAAACACTCAGGTGAAGCCTGAACTCAAACTTATCCAAGGTCAGCTGTGTCCTTGAAAGGTGCTCAGGGAGTCCGTTTCCAACAAGAAAGCTGAAAGAATCCAGACTGTTTTAAGGAGGTGATTTTCAATAAAGATTTGTCAAGCAGAAGTGCAGCCACAGGCGAAACCAAGGCACACGTTCCTATGGCCCAGTCATAGCCACAGAATGGTTGAGGTGGGAAGGGACCTTTGGAGATCATCTGGTCCAACCCCCTGCTCAGGCAGGGTCACCTAGAGCACGTTGCATGGGATCCCATCCAAGCATGTTTTGAATATCACCAGGGAAGGAGGCTCCACAACCTGTGCCAGCACTCTGTCACCCTGACAGTAAGGAAGTTCTTCCTTATATTCAGATGGAACTTCCTGTGATGCAGTTTGTGCCCATTGCCTCTTATCCTATCACTGGGCACCAGTTTACCTAGAGGAAACCCAAGCAGGACAGAGAGATTTTTAGCTTCCAGCTACAGCAGAGCAGGTGAGCATTAAGACATAGTAAGTGGTAAATCATTTATTCTCCAAAAGGATAATTACTACATTTTTTTTTTTCTGCAAAGTAGCAGCCTAATATTGGTGTTGATTTTAATTAACTAGCCAATGGGAGACAGGATGTGCTGATGAGAGATCTCACGAAAAAGTTAATTAATGCTCTGACCTAGTTTAAAGTGTTGCTTAAGTGGAAACCAAAGGGAAGGCGACATCAACCAGTTATGGATCTTTTAGCACGGGTAATCGGTATCACCGGTCAGCTAATGAGGCTGTCCGTAAGTGCAAAGTCCTGCCATGTGATCCACCAGCACTTAAATTAGCATCCTAGAAGAACTGAGTGAACACCCAAGAAATAAGGAAGTCATTTCCAAGGCAAACGTAATTCCATCTTCATGAACACATCAGAGAGAGAAGAGGAAAAAGCCCTTCTTGCTCAAACCAGGCACTGGGTTCACGTCTGGTCTTAGCAATAACTTTTGTGTTCATTCATTTTCTCACTGCCAAAAATAAGACCCTTCAGGAATTTATTTAGTCTTTTTCTGTTTGGAAAACAGAAGATAGTTTATCTTACTGATCATTCATAAATTCTTCATATAAAAGCAGATTTCTCTTCATCTCCAAAAACCAGGGCCCTCTGTGATTCTTACCCTGGGCACACAACTGTTTATAACTGCCTAATGATTTCTGCAGGCCAATGCCAATGCATGCAGAACATTGATTATTGCCTTATTATTGCTCATGGCCTGCATTTTGCTTGGCACCGCCCCTGTCTTGAAAAGTTATCTATCCGAATAGGCAGAATAAATTCATCGTTGGAGAAAGGAGGTTTTAGTTTACTCCGTTTCACAAGCAGGTATCTGAGGCACGAGGACATGAAATGAGTGTACCAAGGTGACACCAGTGCAGAGCCAAACCATCTCATCCTTTTCCCATTCCTCAGTACTACATCAGCTTCCTCTCAGCCCAAGGGAAGGCTGCAACGTGCAGCTGGGACTATTACAGTTGGAAGGGAACAGGGAGGCATAATTTTAAAATTAGTGTATCAGGTTAACTACAGCCTTAAAAGAATCTCTTCCTTTTCGTAAGCAGCTTCTTCAAGGTGGCTGGGAGTCAGATCCTGAACTTAAGGTTTGTGAATGTTGACTCGCTGGCCGGGCAGCTCTGTTTGAATCACTGCACATCGCTGAATCACTGGAGCAAGCTGTTATCGGGCAGCTGAGCATCACATCCTTGTTTAGGTCACTCCATAGATAAGCGATGGTTTGTATGCTGCGCTAGTGGAACCTAGGAGCCTTTTCTAGGTCACTCCGCAAAAAAACATATGAAACTCTTTCTCTGCAAATCACAGCCTAACGTTTTGTTGGAAGCCTGAGGTGGCTCCTTCCTGAGAGGCAGGAATTACATACCCTTGGCACCTGACTTCTCCCTAACATGCATCCCAATCCCAGCTGGAAAATAGATGCTTAAACTTTCCTGAATCTTATTAAACCTTTGCGTTGAGGATACGTTGAATATCTATTTTCTGTTCTTATTCTGTAGGGACATGCAGGATGCCTTTAAATAAGGTCTGTTGTCTTCTTGGCATTCAAACAACAAGAAGGCTGTAAAGGTTCATGATTTGCTGCCCTGCCTATAGTACCTGCCTTGGGAAGGGGATGCTGGAAGGTTCCTACAAGAGAAGGGAGAGCCAAACACAGCTCTCCAAGGAGTGCATTAGGTTTCTAAGTAGTCTTGGGTTTGGGGAGGCTTCAGCTTCACACTGCTAGGATTTTGTCCCAAATAAGGGACCAACGGCATGCAGAGAGTCTGAAAGACTTATATGGTGAGTCTTGGGTAGCAGGGAAGGTAGGCTGCCCACCCTGAGTTACCCTTTTAGCCTTCTTACACTTGAGAAGGGCACTTCATGAGCTCTGTCACTAAAAACAGGGAACACTGAGTGGTGGTATGAATACCCACATGGGGAGCAGTGCTCTCCCTCCTTCTTCCATGGGTGCTTCCCAAACTCTGGGCCTTTGCTCCAGGGCTGAGCTCCACAGTGGTCTCCTTTAACATGCACTTCTACAAGACTTCCCTGAGCACGGCTGAGCTAAGCTGGCCCTTGAAAGAGACATGTTTCGGTGATGCTTCTTGCCTTTATTGTAGGATTTCTACTTTTTTGTTTACCTGAGTGATGCTCTATGCAGAGAAATAAACTGCTTACCTCAAAGAAATACTACCTTCCACCTGCCCCATGCGTGAGGGATGCAGGGGAACTGAATAGGCAGATTCAGAGATTCCTGGCAGAGGACCTTGCCCTTGGCACCATGACCCAAGGCACACGATCACTTGGCTCTGACCACACACACACACACATGGATGCTACGTGGCTTGTTTGCAAATGCTGTGACTCCACCTGAAAGGCACCAAGTGCCCACAAGCATCCAGCAGGATGTTGTTGGTGACTTCCTTAGTGAAGAATGTCCCATCCTTGGTGCCAGCAACAAAGCCCTGGCATGACCAGGAGGCAGAAGAACAATGTAATAGTAGACTTCAGCCGCTTGAAGGGCAGTTGTAAAAGTGACAGAGCCAAACTCTGCTCAGATTTAAATTCTTCTCAGTGGCATGGCGGCAGATGGTGTAACAAGAAGCAAAGGACACAAATTGTGGCTTGGAAGGTTCAGGAAAAAACTTCCTCATAGGGAAGGTGTGCAGCCCTGGGACAGATCACCAGAGAGGTTGGGGGAACCTCCATCCTTGGAGGCATTTCAAGAATCTGCTAGACAAAGCTGCAGCTGACCCCATTTAGCATTGGCAGTCACCCTCCTCTGAGCAGGAGGTTGGAGTAAAGGCTTTCAGAGGTCTCATACTCAGCTGATGACAACGCTTTAGAAAATAAATAAATAAAATTCTGGTCTTGCCCGTTGGCACGTGCTGCAGGAAGACATAGGATGGGGCCTGTGGATTTCCAAAGCCAGACAAGCCCATGGGGTGCGAGGAAGGGAGTGGAGGAAGGAAGAACCTAGACCAGTTACCAGTTGCTCCTGGAGGGCTCGCTTGCCCTCCTGGCAAGCCAGCAACCCCTCTGGCCTTTCTCTAGATGGGGGGCAGCTGCAAGGACAGGTCTGTGCTCTGAAAACACACCTTGCAGTATGGAAGAACTGGAGCTAAGAGCAGACAAATGAGATATTTGCCCCCTTCTGATGCTCTCACAGGGTGCAGGGGAGGAAAAGAGCTATAGAACATCACAGCTGGTGAACCTGACTTTCAGTGCTGGTAAAAGATTAATGCACAAGTTCAAATGTTGATGAAAACCAGTGATACACCTTTTACCTTCCCTGCCCGTATCTTATCCAAGCCTGTCCAATACCTATGCATGTGTCCCAGCTTAAAGTTTATGCTAACATGTAACGTATTAACTTCTGGTGCTGATCGGGGCTAACGATTGCGATCGTTCAGAGGTTGTATTACCTCCAGGGATGGTGTTGCATTTCTGGAGGCACACAACATGTTACGTGGGGCCTGTTTTGGGCTTAATTTTGTCCAAAAGCTGTACTGAAATGCATTTTTCAAAAATAGTTGTAACACAATATCACTACAGATGGCTGGTCTATATGGCATTCAGAATAATGAATCAGTGGTTAATTATTTCATGGCAGAGACATAAAATGACTGTCTTTAATTATATTTGAAATAAGACAGCATGTACATACATCCTGAAAGATTATTATTTTTTTTTAAGTTAGTCATCCTGGGCAAGAGACCATGTAAACAATATGGATTTTAACCTCTTTTTTGGGGGGTGGGGGTGGGGAGGGAGGTTGTAGCTTAATTTAAGCTGTGCTTTGAAACCATGACTGAAGAACTGGACATGTGGAAGCAGCACATGTTATTGTGACATATTTGACTGTAATTTTAAGGGATTGCACAATAAAAAGTATTTTCAAGGGGAAAATTCAGATGAATCCTCCGTCTTGTAGTTACACAAGCGAACTGGATGGGTAACTGCTTTTAGTGCTAATGTAAAATCCACTGCACTTCACCTGATTCAAAGGCACCTAAATGTACCACCAGCTTTAAGAAGCCTTGAATCAATGAGATTAGTATTCGTGCTTGTCAAAAATGAGACTGCAGGATCAACGAGCAGTCTCTGCATGGTGAGTTTTTGTCTGGCAGATCACACCCTGGGTTGGAAAGGGAATTTGGGCAGCTGTTGGGACCAATTCACAGCCTTCAGTGCAAAGGGTTCTGCTGGCACCCCCTTTTGGATGGTGCAAGTCCATCCTTTGCTCACTTTTTGGCCCAATGTAGCTGTGCAGGCATCACTGCCTGTCTCCAGGGGCAGGTTAAGTGGCCTCCTTGGACCTGCCTGTGCTGCTTCAGCATGCAGTCCCTGGCCATTTTGGCACATTAGGCTGTGCTCTGTTCCCTGCAGAGGGGTTTGCCCTGCCCATGACAGTTCAGTCATCTCCCAAAGCTTTGGCTGTTGCTGTTGAACTCAAGGCTGACGTGCAGCCATGAACACAGCAATCCCAAGTATTCCTGGGCTTGGACCTGATGCTGGAGACAAATGTGAGGGTTCAGCCCCCTGCCAGCACCCCATGCTGCCCCTAGCCTTGTTTGAAACTGGGGGGGCTCTTCCACTGGGACAGTCCATCCCCATCAGGACTCCAACTCCTTGTGACTCAAATTTCCCTTCTGTGCCTAGTGTGGATGGCACAAAGAGCAGCCCTGGTATCACCATACATTTGGGGTGGGGGAGAAATACGTGCACCTGTATATACTTTACAGCAGTTCGCAGGGATGAGGAGATCCCACCCTGTAAGAAGCATTAGACTTCCTACTTTTTAAAGCCTTTTTTGTTGCCTTACAAGTCAGATTTTTTTTCCCCCCCCCTTTAATCTTGGTTAAAATCACTTGGGTACACACAGAGACATGACTTTGTTAGCTCCCCATGGAGGGCATATCTTCTTTTTGCTGCCATTAGGGTTAAACTTTGCTTTCAGTGATGTGCTCCCGCTAATAAGGTGGGGGTCTCTTACACAGAAGCCCTTTTAAGGGGCATTAAGAGTTGTAAATAAAGCTTTCATTCATTTCTGAAGCCTTCTTTATACTGAAGCCCATGAATCATGCCAGCTAATGCCAGCTCGAGCACTGATGGCCAATGGTTTCAGTGCTCCACTTAAAGCTCTGCAGGGAAAGTCCCATAGATTTTTAAGTTTGATCCCACTATCATAGGTTTTCACAAGACTTTCTATGGATTTAATATTTATGTAGATACAGAGGACAGCCAGGGCCTCTCTCCCTAGCATCTGTTCTGATCCAGTCAGTTCTGGGCTTCAGATCTAGTCTGGCACTTTCAGCTGTGGCTTGGAGACTTTTGGATGCTCTACTTAGGCAGGATTTCTAAAGGGAATATTTTTCCCACCATCTCCCAGTGCTAATAGAGAGTTGCCAGCAGGGATATTCCAAAGATATTTTGCATTTTTTCTGCTGCTTCATGTCTGTTTTAGTTGCCTTTCAGTCCTCAGCAGTTCCTCGAGTTTGTGATTAGAGTCTCATTTAACATCCTTTGCTATGGAAACTTGTATTAGTGCCAGGGAACTGCTAAGCAAATGGCAACGCAGAGCTTAAGAGTGGGAGGGAAGCATCATGAGACATGATGTTTATGAGGGAAGTGGAAGGTGGAATTCCTTTCATGTAAAACCAAAAACCTGCATCAGTTCTCTCATTGTGTCAAATTCCTCCTCCAAATCTTTCTCAGGTTCCTCTCACTTCGCACTTTTGTTCCCTGAGTGTCTAAATGATTGTCCTAATTTATCCAAGAGACGAGGAGGTTTTATAAAGGAAAATTGAGGATATTCTAAAGGACACAAAGCCTGCTTTGCAAATGCTGTCCTCTTCCTCAAAAAATGGTGGACTAGGACTGGAAGGGAGTGGGGTAAATGAAGGAAGGAAGGCAGGAAGGATGTATGTACAGCCAGAGGTCCTGCAAGAATCATGTGGCTATATTTGTTTCTGTAAAATGAAACACGCTGTGCTCTAAAATGACAAGCTTTATTTCCTATCTGTGGGAAATTGCTGTCATTTAGCAACTCCAGGTTTCCCTGATGGTGCATTGCCATTAAATGATGTGAATCATGGCAATTACAGCTCTGCGGAGATCCAGCTCTGGTGCCTTGCCCCCGTCTCCTTGCGTGGTCTTGGCTGTGACAGTTCTGCCATAGGCACAGCCACTTAGTACAGAGGCATGCTGGCTTGCTTTATGGAAAATATTGTGACAGTGATGTTCATGGGAGCAAAGTAGGAACTGGTTGAGCTCTCCCACCTCCGAGTGACTTGTGCTGATATGTGTGTATCAAAGCTCCAGCTGGAGAAGTAAGTGAGTACTTCTCACCATGGGATAATGGAGAAAGAAAGGTACATTAGCTCTCGTAAAGAAACCACAGCACCAGAGTAAAAATGAATACTGTGAGGAAACCATTTCAGTCCTTGCTTTCTGCATTAAAAATATGAAAAAAAAAAAAACTATTTTTGGTTTAAATACAAGATTCAGCAGTGATTTGGAGGACTAAGTGCAGTTACGTCAGTCCGTTAAGTTATTGATTTGTTCCTTGCAAGTCTTCAAAAACACATTAGAGGTGTCTTGGCTTGCTTGCCTGTACTGGCGCTGTCGTTTGGAGTGAAATCTTGGCTTCAGACTTTCAGAATTGTGGCAACAATTGCAGTGGTCAGCACCTGCCCTTTTTATGCTGGACCCTGAGTAGCCTGGGTCAGAAGAATGGGACTTGCTGGGGATTCTGCACCATAACCATGGCTTTCATTTTTCTTTTTCTTTTTGATCTAGTTGGGTAATAGTGTATTTTTTTTTTTTTTAGTGGGATTCATTATTGCTGCTCTGATCATGCATCAGGAGCCCTCTGGTATACTGTTTCTCAAATTTACCTCATCAGCAAAAAGCTGCTGAACTTACCTTTGGTTGAAAAAATATATATGCACCTTCTATATATGAAAATGATATGTATAGGTTTATCTACTATACTTCTAGAGGAAGTACTCCTCTAAAATGCCTGCTTTCCAAAACTTCAGCATTTCTTACCAGTTCAGTCATCTTTGGAGTTAGAAACATTTGCCTTTGATCCCCTGGGCTGAGGTAGAAAAGCCCTGCAGTGCAAAGCCGGTTTGGTCTCTGCAACTCGAGGTGGGATTTTGGTCTGGAAGAGGCAGGTGGCTGCTGTTTTCTTCTCCCCTGAGAAGGGAGGTTTGTGCGAAGCCGAGCACTTGGGATCCTGCATGCTTAGGATCCTCCCTGATAGGAGGAGAAATCACTAGTAAAATCCCGATTGGGTTTTGCAACAAGCCAAGACAGTATTTCATGAACACAAAGAGGTTTTCTTCATTTACGTAGCTGAAGTATGCAGCCTCCCAGCTGTTTCAGACACCTTTAAGCACAAACAGCCCAAACCCTCTGTTCATCACTGGAGAGGAGCTGTGGCTTGCCAGGTGCCCTGGTTTTGAAGAGCTGATCAAAGCAGACAGCCACAGCTAGCTCAGCTTTCAGGCTGTGCTCATGGCTCTGTCATTTTTTCCTTCAAGACTGTTAAAAAAGGAGTAGCATGCTACCCCCCTTTGAGGGGGGAAGAAAGGGTTCTCCCTGCTTCACACTCCCTTGCTTTCCAGGGGGACAAACCAGTCAAAAATGCAAGAATATGTCAGCAAAACCTAGCCCTGAGGCACGTGCCAAATTCCACCTGCTGCGGCCTGGTTTAAGAAGTGCTGAGAGGCCGGGACTCCACATTGCCATCACCCAGAAGAGAGGTCTCTGCCTGGAGAATCGTCTCTGTTCCCAGAGAGTGAGCCAGTGACTGAGTCACTGCAGCTTTGATTTTTATCCTTTTTTTTTTTTTTTCTTTTTCTTAATTAAAGGTCTCTGTTCCCGTGCCTGCTCAGGTCTAACCCTGTCTGTGATCCAGCTAGTAGAGAACAAACCGGTGTGGTGTAACCACAGATGCAGCAGAGCGTTCAGTACTGAGAAACAAAATCCTCAGAGAAGGTATACAGTGGGCATCTAGCAATCCCTTAAAAATAGCTAATCTAAAAATAACAGAGATTAGGGAGGGAGTTCTCCTGCAAAGCAGTTAAAGAGCTTATGTCTGGAGACTAAGGACAAAGAGCAGGGCTCTATCTGCTCTGTACCTTTGCTTTTAGGCAATAAATAAGTCTTAGGCCAGAGGGCAGGGCCTCTTCTCTGCTCTTACACACAGCCTGAGGCAGTGTGAGTCCAGTGCTGACCCAGGAGTTTGGTGCTTTGGTTTCACGCAAGGAGTTCAAGGCCTTCTCCAGCTGACTCAGGAACACGGTGTGTGAAACTGCTCCAGTAGGACAGAGGCCTCCGGGGCTCTCCTGCCTCAGGCCGTGTCCAGAGCTTTCTTTTTACTCCTCCCAGGCTTTCTCAAAACTGGGAGTGGAAAAGCAAGCAAAACCCTCCGTGTTTCAAGGGACTAGCTGGGTGCAGGAGGAGAACGGGGTCTGTGTGGAGCTGCCACGGGCATGTGCCACCTCAGGAACCTTGTGTGTCACCGCAGCTCCTCCTGCTGAAGTGCCTGCAAACAGTTCCAGGATGGCCTCTCTGTCCCAGTCGGAGATCAAGAATAAATGCAACTAGCAGGACACCGGAAATACCAGCACAAACCCAGCAAAAAGGATCCGATCTCTTTTTCTGTGAGGAGCATATGCTGTTGGTTCAAATCTTTCAATGCCAGCAGGGCCTTTAGGAGCTGTGAGGGTTGAGGCTGGAGGTGAGCGTGATAGCTCGGTGTCCCTTCTGAGGTGGCTGTGTAGATGTACGATAACGTGTGTTCAGTGTTGGTGACACAGGATCAGGGTAGCTCAGGTGAGCACTCACAAGCAGGCCAAAAGCTGCCACAGACTGAGGGGAAGATGGGTTTATGTATTAATATATTGCTCTGCCAGGTTCAGCTTTGCTTCCCTCTCAGTCTCCAGGCGGGGAGAGAATTTCTATTGTGCTTCTACTCTGTTCACAGCTTGGAAGAGGAGGGCACAAAACCACTTGGCAGCTGAATAGCCAAAGGTAGCAATGAAGAAAAGCCTCGTCTTTCCTTGTGAGATAACCACTAGGTAAGTCAGATAAGTCAGAATGACTTGGTGAGCATTTCACAGCCCAGGCTCTGAATAATATTGGAAGAGCCCTGCCCTGACCAGGGGGAGTATTGGAGAAGAGCCGATAGCACGACAGCACTCTGAGCATTTTCTTGCCAGCTCCCATCAGCAGCATGCCTCTGCAAAGAGCTGGAGCCCGGCAGTGCCCCTTTCATGCAGGGGCACTGGTGCAGGACCTGACTTTAGTTCTCTAGCTGTCTAGCTGACTTCAGCTGTCTTTAGTTCTCTAGCATGTCTAGCTGACATGCTTTGAATGGACCTTTGCGGAGGGCTGGACCTTGGCAGCTGTAACCTCATAAAATGACAGGAAAAAGTGTAACTATTCCAAAAAAAAAACACCACCCAAACACATTTTCCCACGATGTATGGAGAAGGTAATAAGACCATAATTTCTCATCAAGGTGCACTGAACAGTATCAGACTGCAGCTTCCCTCCTAAGCTATAAAGATGCTCTCTAAGAATTGATGAGTGAAATTAATACCAAAGCCTTTTGTCATTTATGCCTTGTGAATGAGAACCTCAGTTAATTAAAGCAATGCAATTTTCAGAAAGCTGCAAAATCTAGTTAGAAGCTCCCCGAAGCAATACACTAGAGAGAACCGCAGGGGCAGACAACACTGTGTAAGTAGAGGGTGATTTCCTTCCAGCACTGCATGCTCTCTGGCCTTCAGTTTCTCTCTATTCACCATAACCCCACTCACAGGACAGCAGCCTTTGAGATGAAAGACGTGACTTTTATCTTTATTTTTTTGCACAGCTTCCAAGGGAAAGAAAGCCAATGTGCTTGTGCTTTTCTCAAGTTACTTTTGAACTCTTTGATCACATCTGATAGACAGGTAATGATCTCAGAGCTAATGTGCTTACTGTAACAAAACTGCTACTAGACAGAGGAGAGACTTCAGCAGTGTAGAAAGCCAGTGGGGGTGGCTCAGCTCCTAAGCACAGGAGGACTTGTCGTGAAATGCTGTGAATACTGCAGCTGACATTGCTTGCTGGACCTCCCTGCTGCAGCAGGCACTGGAAAATCCAGGCGAGAAGCCAGGCTTTGTTCCCTGTGCTCTTGGGACTATTTACTTCAAGTCAGGCTAGAAGCATCTTTTGGAAATTCCCTAAAGACCTAAAAGCATGAGAACATGAGAATATGACAAATCTTTGGGGATGTTTATGTGTGGATAGACATACGTAGGTCCATCTGTAACAATTTCCATGCAGATCCCAGGGATTACAAGGTCTGGAAACTCAGACACACACTCCATGCCAAAGAATTGGGAGTCCAGTTGCTGACTGCTGTGGATTGTTTGGTGACTGAGAAGCTGAAGAGATTGTAGATCACTGAGTTCATAGAGCTGAGAATGGAATGGGATAAACAGCAGATTGCCAGTGCTTAAAGGGTTATTTTACTCCAAAGGGAGAATGAGAGGTGAGCCTAGGTAAGACCTGCCCTGTTATTCCAAATGTCTCTGCTCGTTCTGTGTCGTTCCTCTATCACAGCTGCAAAGAGCAGGATAGCCATCAGACAGCAGCTGCGTCACAGGCACTGGCGGAGCGATTAGGATGTGCAAAATCACTGGGGAGCAGGGATGCAAGGGAAGAGCGTGGGTGCTGAGACTTAAATAGACATATATTGCAAGGGGGGAACTCTGGGCGAAGCAAATAAATGCTAGTTATTGCAGCCCCACGTTGTAGTTGGGTACACGATGAGAGCTTAGCTACAGTGTGCTTCATGTTGCTTCACACAGTGCTTTTCTTTTATGGTCGGTGAGATGCAGAAAGGCTCTTTGTCAGGAGGGAAAGGGGCCCCACAGAGCCCTACGTATGCATCTACTGTGCTGAAAGTTTAAGCAGAAAAATAGTGTTCGCACCCTAAAAAGCTTTCCTTCAAAGAGGATACAAACTACAACAGGTGCAGAGAGGGTAGCACAAAAGAGAAGAAAGGTAATAGCAATCAGAGCACCAGAAAAGGAGAGAGGCAGGATTTGGTATGGGACTGTAAGAAATACGTTTGGCTCCCTGGTTTCTGGACCCGGTACTGATGTCTGTTTCTTGGACCTGTTGGTGGAGTATGCAGCTGAATGTGCTTGTACTGGAGGCTACCTCAGAGCGGGGAGGACCAAGATCAGATTCCTGTGACATGGCTTCAAAGTGGTGGCAGGATGAAGACATCCCCGAGAAGGCTGCAACAGAGGAAACTTCAGGGGAGGAAGAGAAATGCTTTTGCTTTTTCTCAGAGAACAGCGGGGAGCTTTGGCAAGGGTCATTTGGATGAAACGCCAAGGCAGCAG
This sequence comes from Oxyura jamaicensis, assembly GCF_011077185.1. Taxonomy (NCBI): domain Eukaryota; kingdom Metazoa; phylum Chordata; class Aves; order Anseriformes; family Anatidae; genus Oxyura; species Oxyura jamaicensis. The sequence goes on from NC_048895.1 coordinate 14,495,454, forward strand.
CTGGTTCAGAGGTCACAGCTGGTATTGGCAAAGAGGAACTTGCAGGCGCTGGAAGGAAAGGGTTCTCAGAAAGCCTGCAGTTGCCAGAACTCAGCGGGGTGAGAGGCCTCAGAAGACAAAAAGGGCCAGGAAATGTTTCTCATGAGGTGAATGAGGACGGGAGATGGGCCATCATGGCAAGGAGGAGCATTGGAAAAGCAGAGCAGAGGTCTTGTATGTTCTGTGACAGAACAGAAAGGGGCTGGGGCAGTCACACACAGTAAACTCTAGCTGTTCTTATACTTTCTCTGGTTTCCTCCCATGTATAGAGTAGAAGAGGGTTTCAGGAATGTGTCAGAAGCAAAACAGGATTCATGTATGTTAAAGCTCCTCAGGCTCTGAGCTGCCCTGTCAGGCTAACACTGCCAGTCCTAAGTGCTCTTAAGTCTAAAGTTTTCCTTTCCACTCCTGCTTCTGCTGGAACATACTGAACATTCACATTTTCAAGCTTTGCCACTGAAAACTACTCTTTCAAGGGAGAGCAAGTTTCTCCCAAAGTAATAAAATTCCAAGAGACAACATTAAGACACAAAGAAGCCACGAGCTGGCTACCACAATTTCACACTGAGTTCAGAAGTGGCACCTTAAAAAGTCAGATGCTGCTGGCAGACCCATAGCAACAGATCCCCAGGAGGGGAAAAAAGAAAAGAAAAGAAAAGAAAAAAAAAAAAATAAACAAACAGTCAATTTACTGGCATGTGGTACAGCAGAAATAACATTTGGTCTTTGAAACTTCCTGTACCTTAGGGTGTTGATTGCAGCAAGCAAAAGGCTTAAGCTCCTTGTTACTGAAGCAGGAAGCAAAAAAGCTTACTTGTCTTACAGCCAGTGAAGAGAAGGCCAGCACAGGCTAAGAGATTTTCAGATGCCTGGCTGACCCACTTTTTGCAATGCAGATGACTGCTTGCTGGAAGTAACCTTAACCTGTCCTGAAGAGAAGTACAGTCACTGGAGTGCAGGTTATGGGGCTGGGGTAACTCGGTAGATAGATGCCTACTTGACTATGCATGAGAAAGACGTGTAGGACAGTTTATACGTTGACCTCGGTGTTAACCAGGAACCTGAATCAGCGGTAAGTGCTTTGTGATAGTTCAGTCCAGACGTGGCAGAGCGTGCCACGCCAAATGCCATTAGCCCCTCACTTATCACCGATTGGAGTCAGTGCTGACGACGAGGAACATTTCAGTTTCAGTGGAACTGGCTCTGTGTAGGGAGGCTTGGTGATTTCAATGATTGCCTTGATGTGGCAAAATATGAAACATGCAATGTGTTTTTATGTGGTCCTGGAAACTTGTGTGAGGCAAATCTGTGGGGACTGATAATATCCTTTATCAGACGTGCTAACACAGCAGCATAAATCAATGCGTTTGAGGGCAGCCAAAGCTGTACTACAGTGAGCACGTGAAGGACACAGCTATAGGTGAAGGGATGATGATCACAAAGAAAATTATTAAGAATACCAGGAGTCTTATCCTTTTTTGGAGGGGGGGAGGGTGGAGAAGAGTTCATCTTTTCCTCTGCCCTTTCATGGGGTGGCCACAAGAGGCTTTTCCAGAGCAAAGGCCAACAAAACACTATCTGGAGGGCTTGAGAGGGCCAGAGAATGGAATCCAGCACAGCCTGATCTTCCAGCAGTTTTAGTAATAGAGCTGGGAAGTAAAATGCATGCTGATAATAGATTTAAAAGCCAATATTCTTTCTTGCTTTCAGTTGTGAGAACAAGGTGCTAGTTTGTTGTGAGAAAGCGACCTCCAGGTGGATAAAAATGCAGACTACAAACTTTGGTTTAATCATTTGTACTAAAGCACAGAACAAACTTTATATAGTTCAACAGGGAGAAAATCAACCTTATTTGAGTCTCCTTAGCATCTCTGCTGCCCTGTGAACTTCCTGCTGAACAGAAGCTATTCAGCTATTATTCTGTTTTCATGTATTGAATTCATTTCTAGCAATTGTGAAAGAAGGAAGTGAGTTGTTCCTCTGTGGTGTGACAGTAGGAAAGGACCGAAAAACATGCTAGGTCTGCTGTTTATGAAAGTAGATGTTTTTTCATTGTTATTCATTAAGTCTTTAAGGTGGTAAGTCAGTAGATACACATTAGCTTCAATGACATGAAATTGTACAGCTTAGGACTCTGGCCTTGAAACTGTCAACGCTGAAAACTCCCATTGCAACAGAGCTGCAATAGTCAGAAAATGTGTTTCCCTTTCGTCATGTTTGCCTCTCAGTAGTTTGATCTTTACAAAATATCAAGCACGAGGCTTAGTTCTGAATTTCCTGTCTCATATGTACCTTCCGTTTTAACCAGCTCCAGACACGGCTGCTGGCGTAGTTTTATCATGTGTTAACATTGACACACTGATAAAAAGAAGGAGCATGCGGGCTTGCTCTAAGTACTGTTGGCCACCGTAATCTTTTTGCTGATATTGCAGTCCATATGAAGTAAAGGTAAAGGCTGTAGATTACAATGACGGGGTGCCAGGGGAGTGCACTGCTCCATCAGGAGAGCACTGCTCCATCAGGAGAGCACAGGACCCCTTTCTTTTTGTGAAGGAAATGAAAGTAAGGTCAAAGATTTCCACCTACTGTGACAAATAGAAACGGGTAGTATGGAGAATGTTGTAAACAAGTATTTTGGCTTGTTACTTCTGCTTTCTGGAGCTCCTTGTTTTTTTGGGGGGACCCAACACTACCTACCAAATTCCCCACTGACAGAGCTTTTGTTGATGCAGTGGGGAGATATCACCGAGATGGCTGGTTTCTGGATGCACTGCATGTGCTCCCACAACTAAACGACACAGATCTGCTGACATCGTTTGTTCCCGTGCTCAGCTCCAGCCCTGCTCCCTGCAGGGTGTGCTCGGGCGCTGCCTTCCAGCTTATAAAAAAGGGGCCGCCCCGCTCCCCAGAGGGATGGCTGACAGGTAGTGGATGGGAAGACGCAGCCTGGTACCAGAGCAGTGCCTGGGTTTAGTTACCACCTAGGAGGCTAGGCTTGCATCTCTTCTTGCCCAGCAAGCCCAATAGCCCAGGCTTGGCTGCTCTCGCTAAAAACCAGACTCACAGACTGTCCCTGCAGGGGCCTTCCCCTGTGCCAGCTCACCTGGGAGCAAAATGAGGCCTTTTTGGCAGCCACGGGACTTTTTTTTTTTTTTTTTCCCCTTTCATTGACCTCCCTTTAAACACACCACTTTGCCACCAGTCCAAAGGCTCTTGGAAAAGCCACCGGCTCCTTCCCAGCCTCTGTGGCGGTCGGCTTGCCAAGAAGCCCAGCCAGCTCTCGGCTGGCAGCGCTCCCGCCCGCCAGGCCGCCCTGCAGCCTCAAACAACAGCCGGGGCTGCTCCCTGACCTCCACCGGCTGCGGTGTGCCAGGACGGCCGGTGTTTTCTTTCCTAGGAAAGCCTTGGGCTGGGTTTGCACAACGGGGGTGTAAAATGACCGAGTGCTGAGGGGGCACCTGAGACCCCTGTACGTTGCCTGGATGCTTTGCAAAGCAGCAGCTGCACCGTCCCGTGCTGGGCAGCCCTCTCAGGTCTCTCCTGCAGAGCTGAGGCTGCCAAGGCAGCATGCAGGAGGGCTCAGGCACCAAGCTGGTTTGGCATCCCCCTGCCACAGGACACCACGCTCCTCTTCCCACCTCACAGGAGCTCGGTGGCATGGTTTGGGAAACCCTCTCCTTGCTGACCTCACAAAAAAAAATAAATCAAAACTGCGTGTTCTGAGGAAAATCAAACCTCAAACTACTTAAACTACTCTGACCACCCCAATATTACCCATTTTTCATCTATTTTTCACCCCGAACGTGCCCGCCCATCCGCATAGAAGGCCCGCCCGCTAGCAGCCGCGCCTGCCCTTAGTCAAGATGGCTCCGCCCGCTTCGCCTCCCCCTCGCGCCGACATGGCGGCCGGCCCCCTCGCGTCCTGCCCGGCGTTCGGGCGTGGTGGGGGTGAGTGCCGGCCCCGGGGGGGGGTTGGCTTTCCCCTTATCGTCCCCATTGCCATGTTTTGCTGTCTGTCGGGTGCTGCAGCAAGCTTTTCTCCTCAAAGGCTGGTGGGGAATGGATATAAGGGGGGGAAGGTTGAGGGGGAATGGACATAAACACCTCAGCAGCCATAGCTCCCCCCCTTGGGGCTGTGGGTGTTCGGGCTCACGGGGACCTTGACTCCCCCTGGCCCCCTTCAGTTTGCCCTGTGTGGCTCCTGTTTCCCTTCTCTGCAAAGCACCCAGGGCTTTGGTCAGGCTGGAGCAGTTGTTGAAATACTGCCTCTGTCTGCAGTGAAGGAGGAAAGAGATGAGGCTGCTTCAAAGGGGCTCCTGTCTTCCATCCCTCCAAATCTGCTGAACGTGGCAGCGCATAATGCCAGTGCCTTGCACCTTCCTCCATGCCCATCATGTCCTGTGGATGCCGCCTGCCCTCTGTATTTTTGCAGGAGCAACCAAATGCATTTGTCTGGGAAGGTCCTGGTAGCTGTGCCACAGGTTGTGGGTGGTCTGAAGGCAAAGCCAGTTTCCTCTTGGAAGTATGTTTGTCCTAGCCATTTGCTTAAAATGTTGAGGCAATGGCAGAGGGGAGTAGACAGGATTTGGTCTCCTGGACCCATGGCTTGTATCTGTACCCTGCATTTTGCTGCCCTCTTCCTGGTAAAGGCTTGATGTAGCGTGGGCTGTTGGTGTTGGTATGGAAGCACCACTAGATAAACCTGGTGGGGAAATAACCTGTGCATCCACAAGTGGGAGGGAAGGGTGTTAGCTGTAGTTTGCTTCTTTTCTTTATGGGTTTTGAGTAAACAGCCCATCTGGCAACTTCTTGTAAAGAAAATTTTGGCTTTATTTCTACCATGTACCTGTACCTTTCCAGGAGGTCTCTGTCACCGTCAAAAGATACAAGGACATTACTAGATACGCTATTTCTGATTCCTAGAAAAAATCTTTCTCTGTGCCACACCAGACAAACAGGGGTATACATGATGACTGACTGTTGGCTTCAGCTAGTGTATGCCTTTTGAAAGGTCACACCATCCAGTCAGCCTGATCAGCTGATGCAAAGCATATAACCAGACTGTTTGTTTCATTCCAGCGAGCTGAGATTGACAAACCACGAAGAAGGAGGGGATACCGAAGCAGTGACAAGCACTTTGCTCTTGGCATCTGTCCCAGGTGACTGCTTCAACATCAGTGCTATTTCCAGGTATGGCACAGGGGTAATAGTTTCTTCATGTGTCTGGAGGCCCACAGCTGAGCTGAGATCTTGTTCGTCTTCACAAACAAATCTCTTCATCAGTTCTGGAAGCAGAACCACTGCAACCTTGGCCTACACTTCTTTACGCGGTCAAAGTGCCTTCTGAAGTTGGTGGAAAAATGGAGGGAGCTGATCTAAGGGAGAATATAGGGGGTGTGGAGAGTGAGTAGTTTTAATTGAGAACAACTGTCTGGACTTGATCATTACATGGCTGCCCATGTTGTTAGCCCTGGTGTGGCAACGCAAGGAAAGAGGCTGGCAGAGGGCAGTGAACAGAGAATGTCATGATCACACACATATCAATGTCTGCCTCAGGCTTCTGTGGTACTATACCAGCATCTCCTCTTGCTATAATCTCCCATTTGCCCTTGAAGGGATAGAGTTGTGGGTGTTTTGTTTGTTTCAGACCAAGGACTGAATTAGACTGCAAAGTATTTGTGTGTTTAAAAAGTAGCACCAAGCAGGAAAACAAATTGGAGGCAGGTTTCTTCTTCTCTGTTTTCCTTATGCACAGATCATCAGTGATTTGGGGCATGAAGAACAACAGAGGAAAACCTTGTCTGTAAAGAAACTGGGAGGGAGGATTGTGTCCTTTGTTTTGTTTTTAATTTTCCACTGTGTTGTCTGTGGAAAGTTTCCATGAATGCACTGACCTTGCTTGTCCCTCCAACGCAGGGCAGCTGAGTTCCAGTATCACAGTCAACATCTTCACTCTGTTCATTAGCAGGTTGGTCAGCATTCTGCAAAGGTCAGAGGTGTGTCTTAGCTACAAGTTTCTTCAGGACAGAAGCACCTGAGGAATTAATTTATTTTATTTCTTAAACAAAAACCTCGTGGGGTTATTCACTTCATTTTTTCAATGCTCATCACTTCTAGGGGTTTCGTTCGCCCCTGTGACTGTAGCATTTATCACTGCTATAAAACCTCTGAGATAAAATTAAGAAAGCAGCATATTTTGTTATAAATGGGGAAATAAATGAGAGTCTATAGGGTCCTGATCCATTGCCTGTCCACTAGATCTGGTTTCTCTGCCCTATTCTTTATCAAGATAGCACAAGGATACAGCTGGTGGAGGTGGCAGCACAGAGACACAATCTGCTTTTTTTTTTTTTTTTTTTTTTTTGTATTACATATAAGTAGACAAAAGAGATGATGGATGGAAGGAACGTGGGCAAAATCTCCTGCAGTCTCTGTAAGAGCTGGCAACTAAATTCACATCTAATGAGAAACATTTTTGTTCTGTCCACAATTTTTTTTTTCCCTGGGAAAAGCATCATCTGTTACTTAAGTGAGGGAGAAGAACAAGATTTCAGCTCACATTTACCTCACTCAATCTCATTGTCATTCTCACTGCATGTGCTTCAGTGAAGCTCCTGCATGAAAGTCTTGCTGGCATGAGGCCTTGCATTAAGGCCTATGTCAGTTCCTATTTGGTGTTGCTACAAGTATAAGGCTGTAGTAAAGCTCTGCTGTGAATTGACTCAATGCTGTTCTAGAGGTAGAGCTTGACTCTGTACTTCTGGGAAGCCTCTAAGAAAGCCAGATATGTTGTGGGCTCCTAGTTATCCAGTGTCAGGCTGAGGGTTGTGCTTTTTTTTTTGATCTTGCTTTTTTCTTAAATTCAGTACCAGTACTCTAAAACAGCTTCTCTTAGCTCACAGATCAGTACTGAAATGCCAGATTGTCTTTTGCTCAGATTTTCATGCTCTAGAAACACTGCTCAGTCAACTCTGTGTCTCTGCAGCAGGACCATGGAAGGCAAAGAGACATCACCAAGCCACCACTCGGAGGAGAGCAGCGTGTCGGACCTACCCTCTGTTTGTGACCTAGCAGAGATCTTCCAGCCTCCACGCAGCACTGAGAGCAGTGAGGAGCCTTTTTGTTCTCCGGATACTTTTCCCTCTCCACTCACAGGTAACAGCTTCTGTCTTCTCACTTGGTCTTTCCTTATTCTGTGCATTATCTGTGCACGTCACTGGAGTGAGTAACAGTGGTCTGTTACAGGTTCATCTGCCTTGTCTTAAAACATGGTTTAACAGAACAACAGTCCGTTCTAGCTTGACTGATGCAAAGTACATTGTGGGTTGATGAGACATACGAGAGCAGTTCAGAGGATGCTCTCAGCTGCTAATGTTTTGGTGACTGTTTATTCATGTTTTGTGTGCTCTCAGAGGAAGCGGGTTACTTGAACAAGCCCACAGAGCAATCTTACAGGCATCAGTAGGAAATACTGCCTCAAACTGCTGTTATTCAACATCAGTTCTTCCCTTATGCTCTCCATGTGCTCACCACGTATCTTCCACTAGTGAGCTCAAGACATGGCCTTTGTAGCCTGTTGCTTGAATAATACCAGAGAGAATGTTTGCTAGTGCCAGGACACGAATGTGATGAGCTGCTTCAGTTCATCTCCTGGGAGGCAGCAGTTTCCTATTTGAATGGGGCTGATTTCTGCAGAAATAGCATTTTAGACCAGCCACTGCTCCAGCTTCTCAGAAGTAATGGCCTATATGAGAACAGCCGATGTCTGGCACATTCTGATTACTACATCCCTCAGCCTCACCAGTGTGAATATAAGGCAAGAAGTGTTAAATCAAAATGCAGTGGCCCAGTGACACCCCTCAGCGCAGCCAGTACGAGTATATGGCAGGGGTGTAGTAATTAATGTTGTGTGTGTGAATCTGATTGCAGATAATGTGAGAAGATGGTTTGTCAAGGCACATCTGCAGGCTGAACAGGTGTAACGTGGCTGATAATACTTCTGATTACGTGGTAGTTTTAAGTAGTGTAAAAGTAGAGTTTGGCACCTTGTCATCCTTGGGCACCAGATGGCTTGTTTTGGCTTTGCAGAATCAAGAATTCTGCTTGGAATTACATGCATGAGGGTGTTTTTTTTGTGTTTATTTATTTATTTTCACTGGGGTTACTGCTATTTAGCAAGCTAAATAGGACAGCAGGGGGATCTACCAAACTAGTCTAGCTCAGTCAGTGTTCACTACTTGCTTGTGCAGTTGTCTTCACCTCTAATTGTGGGACATGTAGAACCTGTGATAAAGTCTTCAAATACTCGATACCAATCCTTGCTTGGTTTTCCTATGCAGACCAGGAAGTCACGTGTCTTGGGCTACTATTGCAAATTTTTTACAGTGAAACCATGATCCATAATCAGAAGAAGAATAACGAGTCTGCTTTGAGGTTTATTTTTTTGTGAATAAGTGTGCTGACCACCACTACAAAGAACGTCCTGAGCGCTTGCTTCTTCCTCTCTCGTGAGGATGGGGAGGTTCCTGTAACGGTGGGACAGGTTGGAGGGCTTTTGTCTGTTCAGATTTCACAAGCCCTGTGCAACAGGTATGAAGAAGTTCTGGGAGCTATGAGACAGTTACCGCAACGTGTAGGGCAGCTTAATTGCTCAAACACCCTTTAGTGTGTCTTGGGGCGTCTGGACTTGATTGCTCTGATGAATGGGATGCACAGAAGAACGTTACGACCTCTCCTCAGTCCTAAGGCTGGGCTGGGGCGTAGCAGTGGTGACGTTTGTGGAAATGAAGCCATGCAGCATGCAGCCCAAATGATAACATTGGGCATGTTGTTGGCAGTGTGGAATATGTTGCTAAAGCTTGGTACCAAGGTATGCTGCAATGCCAGGCCTGTCATCCTTGCTGTCTCTAACACCCCCTGCTATTTCCAGGGATTTCAGATGTACTGAGGGGGGCAGAACGGGCTTACGAGCTTTCTCCTTCATTGCTTGTTTGGGAGACCCCTCACAGCTGGGAAAAAACAACAACACAATTTGTGGTAACTGTGGGATGCGCTCTGTAGAATGGTTCCTTACCTGGTGCTCCTGGTGGTGAAATAACCGAGTGTCACAGCAGACCCAGTTCGTGCTCTGAACATCCCCATTCCTTAATAACAGTGTAAACTGTTACACGTGCTTGCTGAAACTCTTTTTTGATGCCACCTCAGCTCACTAATCCATTGTGTTTGGTCAGCGTAGCAGAAAAAAAGCAGGAGTCTTTTGAAAACAAGCTGCCTTTGGCAGATTTTTTTTACAAGTAAATTCTGTCTAGGGAAAGGAAGCTCCTTTGCTTGTTTGTTTTTTCACATTGTGAACTGCTGCTGTGGCACAAAATAAATGGGGATCCCTTGTGGCTACAGCTTGCGCCCCTGTAAGCTGTGTGATCAGAAGACTGTTCTGGGGCTTGGACAGTCTGGGTAAGGGGTCCTCTCATCAGACTTGAGAGAGTATTTTAGGGGTGGGGATCTTCCTCTGATTCAAAAGCACTTCCAAAGGGCCACTAGGTCTCCGGGAATGTGACAGCTTCCTTAGCAAAGCAGCAGAGTGACAGCACAAGCTGTGTTATCTCATGTCTGTCACCAGCCGGACTGAGACTGACCAAAATGTTGTGCCATCTCAGCCCCGGGAGTCGGAAGTGAATACGGAGGTACGCCTATGGCCTGAGTCATTAGTAATAGATCTTAGTAGTCTGGAGAGTCTGCATCACTTGTGACAGCAGAAGGTGGTTCCCCTTAGTCAGGGAAACAGGGCCTCATGACAGCAGGCATCCCGAGGCAAGAACAGAGGAATCCTGTGGAAAAACTGCTGAATATCTAAGTTACAGATGGACGAATGGCTTTAGGATTAGTGTGGGGGGGAGGGCTGTGTTCTAACAGATCAGCATGCTTTTAGCTGACTGTTGTTGTGAGCTCAAGAGTTTATGTAGCTGAGAAAATGAAATTGGGTCGGTGAACTTTTGGTATGCTTCCTTTCTTCTTATACACCCCCTTATGCTGGAAAATAATTAAAAAAGAAATCCCATTCATTATTTATGGTATTTCTGTTCTGCATCACTCTGCCTGTGTGGCTGTTGGCCAGAGCTTGTGGTCTCGGGGAGGGATGAGCTTCCTCGCATGTCCTGTAGCTTCTCCTTCCGTCTTTTTCTTTGTGGTGAAAAGTTGTTAGAAAGATCTGTCCTTAGGAGAATGGGTGGGTAGAGGGGGTCACCCAGTGGAAGGGAAAGAAGGGTGGAGAATGTAGTGTCACAGGAACGAAGAAAATAGGGGAGGGATGACAGCAGAAGAGGAGGATGACAGTAGAAGAGGAAGGAGGGATGCTGAAGCAACTGGGGGAAACAGGGGGACAGAAATAATTCACTGTGTGTTAGGAGAGGCTCTCAATAATGGCTAGCTCTCAGAAAAATGCCAGGTCGGGGGACAGAGGCTTCCAACCTTTAGTTACCCTCTCCAAATTCACTACTTCTCTTCTTGCAGTTTGCTTCGTGTCTGAGCCCAGACATTGGTTATTTTCGATGTGCTCCTGCGAGCTCTCTAACACAGTAAGGATCCCAAACCGTCCCTGCTTCTTGCTCCTGCTCCATCCCTAGGGCTGGCACTGCTACTCAGGCAGCCCCACGAGGGGTCAGCGCAGGAAACTGGTCCGCGACTGGCAGCCACAAGAATATTTGTGGATGAGATGGGGGGAGCAGCTGCTCTTGCTGGCAGCAGCACAGGAATATGACAAGACGGAGCAGTCAGCAACGTGCCCTCTCTTTCATGTGGGGTTACAGCCTTTCCAGAGTGGTGGCTTCTGGAAAAAGTAACGTTAGGGCATTAATCCCTTGTGGGGAGCCGGGCTGTAGGTCCTTTTGGATTGATGTTGTTCCTAGGTTTACTTCAAACACAGGCTGTTCTTAACCGCTAGTGAGGGCATGGGGGAAACGGCGCGGGACCGAAGAGCTTTTCTCCGTGGCCTGGATCCGGAAAGGTTTGGGTGAAATGTGTGAGTCTGAGCCGCGGCGCTGCTGCTGCTATTGTGCTAAAATCCTGAGGAGAGTAGACCTGAGCATGATATTATCCCAGTTTAAAAAATAAAAGCAATCATGGTTTTGGGACTGTTTGGGTTGTTGTGTTTTTGGTTTTTTTTTAGTCAACCGAGCACGTGTTAATCAAAGCAGAGATTTCCCAACTAACACAGCTCTCAGCTCTGTAGGTAGTTGTGAGTTCTCCAAAGAAACGCTGCACATACCCACTGAATTTACATGCTTAGCTTTGCAGCGAGCTGTGGTGTCTTTTATTAGCAACCGAGGAGTCACATTAATGTCAGTGCATGTGTTCTGATGTGTCCTTAAATGCTCTCCGCTGTTTACCATGTCTACCTGCCTGTCAAGAGTTGCTTAATCTCTTTTGCAGAGCTCGGTTGTGTTTACTGAAGAAGCCTGGCATGGTTTGTGCTGTTTCTGTACGGGCATTGTGCACAGGTGCTGACGTAGAAGCTGAAAATGAAAGGAGCAGGCTGTACTTTTTCATGTCAGCAGCAACCTTTCAGGGCTGGCACTTGACGGGTGCTTGGAGATAGAGTTCAGCCCAGAACTCGGTGTATCCATTCATTGTTTGGTACAGAAATTATAGCTTGGCTGCTCGAGCTACCACTGTTACCACAAGTAGCAGAATTTCCAGAATGGTTTTTTGTCTGCCCTTGCTGAGGACAGCCGGAAGACTGAAGACCTTTATATAAGGTCTCATTGAAGAGGTCAGTGTTAGCTTTTTATATCCCAAACTTATGTGATGTTTTGAATCACTTTCAGAAGGAGCCGCAGCTGTGCTAAAAAAGGCTTTTTCTTGTAGTCCTGGCTGCTGTAGTCAGATACAGAAACTTCTGCCAGTTTCCTTTACCCATCGGATAGAAGCTGCCCCAAGAGTATCTCGCTTTTTGGCTTGATGTGAAGATGAAGCTGAGGGTACCGTACCAAAGGGGTTTGTGCTAGTGTGAAAAGTCATTCTGGACTGCAGGAGGATAATGTTCTCCCACTTGCAAATGCACTTCACTTGAACTGTGAGCCCAAACACCTTCAGAAATAAGGGTATTTTCTAGGTAGATGACCTGTGCAGAACTGCTTTGGACTGGCTGAAGATCGTGGCCCCTGTTTTAACGATTTTCATCGGTTATGCTTTGTTTCCTGCTGCCCTCTAGTGAGCAGTGTTACTCATTTATGGTGCTACCAACCTTCCGTGCTGGGAACTGATGGGCTGGTGACTTTTTTGATTTAGTTTTCACCTGGTGCAGATGTATGCCGTGTAGTGAGCTCAGTCCTGTGGTAGTTGCCTGCCACTGAGCAAATATGCTAACCAGTTCCCGAGGCAGATGTGCGAACACTTGTGAGGGGTGTTGGCTGCTCAGTTTAGTGCACGGTCCTTGGCATAATGTGGCTTATCCTACTAGTAAGTGAAATATTTGTTTTTGTCTGGGAATAGCCTTCCTATATCTGTCTATTACAATTACAGCCATACCAGGAATCTGTTATGAGAACGAAGAGTCATTAAGGCTTGGTGATTACACTATTTTTGGGTGCAGCTGTCATTTATTTGCCTTCCCAAAGGTTCTGTTTTTAGCAACTCACTATTTTATCCCTGGTACTGGTGTAAGCATCAACTTATTTGTCAAGGCAGCTGATTTGTTTAGCTTAGCAAAACAAAGAAGCACCCCTGTTCAGGCAAGAACATGTACTTGTTTATTGATTTCTAACCAAGTTCACTCTCAAATGTAATCAAAATATTAGATTTTTCTTAAAACTCCACTCTTTTCAATAGAAAACAGTGGTGAAATGTTGCAGATCCTAACCATTTTGTATAGACCTGGTGACCCAGTGGGGCAGATGCTCAGCTGATGTGAATTTACCCAGCTCTTCTGAAGTGGTGGCCAGGCCCACAGGTGTGGTAACTCTGCAGCTTCCGTGAGTTTGGCAGGGTTAACTCTGTGGCACGGTTGTGATGAATATTGAACGAAGCTGCAAAGTAGAATTCATGCTACGTGACATAAAAGGAATGCAGGGGAACTGCATGACACAAAATGAAGTGCTCAGCACCACTCTGAAGGTCTCTACGTCTTTTATAAATGAATTTTTCAGGCATGTTACATAAAGCATCCAGCCAAAAATAAATCCCTGGATGGGAAAAAGCTGGTGCTTTATTCTGCACTGGCTGGAGAAGAAAACGAATCCTATTTTAGGGAGAATTAAAGCACTATCCTTATAAGTAAGGGAAGAAAAAATGGGGCACGTGACTTGCCTTGTAGATTTCAGTGTGTCAGGGTACATCTATGTTCTGTGGAAATCAACTGGTTTTGCTAAACCATTAATATTTACTTAATTAATAACTAAATACTGTGAGTACCTGTGGAGGGTGATGGGGGTGCTGTTTTCTAATGCTGTATGTATGCATCTGCTTGTAGTACTGGATTTACAGCTTCAGACCTGGAGAAAATTTACTTTGACAGGTAAGGACTGATCCAGAGCTCTGTGCGTCTCCCAGCTGATGGCAGCTACTGCTGGTTCGGGTCTGCAGAGCACAGCCCTGCCAAGAGGCTGTGGTTGCTGTTTCTTGCCCCTGTGTGTCACCTGGGTGGCTGGTGAGCTCTGTGGGCGGGGGAGGTAGCTTGGAACTCCGGGTTATTTTCCAATTTTCAATGTGAAGTGCACATGTCAGGAAGATGCGGGGTTGTTGTGGTGCACTGCCTGATCTAGAGCCCCGATGCTGAGCTGCCAAACATGCTCATACGAAGCAAGGCTTAGGAACTGGATGCACATTGCTGCATCCCTTACATTACTAAAATACTTGTTAGTGATGCTTTTGTTTTCCTGTGGGCAGAAGCGTGGGGGGTTATTTTATTTTTTTCAGACACCATTCACTTTGTGGAAATTGCTCTTAAATGCTTCCAGCTCCTCGTTTGCTGAGCCACCTTGCCGAGAAGACGTGAGCTGTCCGTCTGATTGAACAGGCCTCACACAAGTGAGCTTTGCATTTATGCAGGTTGGTCAGTTCGAGTAGATGCACAATAGAACAGGCAGCATCTTGAAAGCCTAAAATGCTGGACGGGATAGTATGAGAGTGGTTACAGTGAGATTGCTTGAGTGGTGCCTTGTCTTCAGCAGCAGGCAGCAGTGCTGTTGGAAGAGCAGCGCAAGCAGAAGCGATCCTGTCCCTGCTTGCCAGGACTCCCGATTTAGGACCTGCAGATACCTCACTGTGTCAGCAGCTCCTTCATGGAATTTGTCTGACTTTCTGTGGATGCCACCTCACCATGTGGCAGTGCGCTGTGGGGGAACACTGGCTTTGTGTCGTTGACTCCCTTGGCCACCCTGAATCTCCCGAGTTCCCATAGGTTGAGAAACAGTGAACGATGGCTGCTGTCTCCTTGTCCAAACCATTTGTGGCCTTACAGACATCGTACGCTTCCTCTCTGTAGAATTATTTCCAGGTTAAAGAAGCCCAGTGTATTAGATTTTTATTTCACAGAAAAGCCATCCTGTGACTTCAGCTACCTTTGGTCTGTCCTTTCCTGCATCCTTTCCAGCTTTTCATTGATCTTCTAGGGACATGGGGCAAGAACTGTGCACAGTGCAATGTCTGCGGCATGGCTCAGAGCAGCCTATCCAGGTGCTGTAGTCCTTTTAGTTCTTTGTGCATTGTTTTGCTTGGTGTTTTTATTGCCTCCCTGCTTTGGTAGCTGCGGTAGGGGAAGGAAAGGTTTTCCTTGCAGGGCACTGAGCTGTGCCTAAGTACAGTGACCTGAAAAAGGTGCTCTCTTGAAAGGTCTCTTACTGGCTGGTCATGTAAGTTGCGGAGCTCTGCAGGTAGGTCAGAGTTGTCTTTCTGCTCTTTTTCCTGGTCTTTTCACTCACTGCAGTCCCCTCACATGCTTTGCTCTCTTTCCTTCCCTTGTACCATCCCTTGCCTTTGTGCTTTCACCCCCTTGGCTACTCAGTGCTAGCTCACGGTGTTTTTCCCCCGACATTCCTCCATCGTGTGCACATTGCCGTGAACCTGCTGTCAGCAGAACGCCACGGAAATATTTACTCTGCCAGCCTATAAGTAAAGAACAGAAATCCTAAATGCCATCCCCCTACCCTCTGCGTGCTGGGTCTTCGGCTCGATCCTAAGCCAAGTGTTATTGCTGGATATTTATTTTGGGAAACTTCATGGCTTTTATTGGCTTTGCTTCCAAAGCCCTGCTGGCACAGGTTTCCGTGAGATGTTTGCTCAGCACCTGCCTTGGATGTTTGCTGTGCTTGTAGTCCTTGTGTTTTCCGAGGTGCTTTTCTGGTTTGTCCTGGTTATCAGGCTCTAGGGTCCGGCTTAGGCTTTGAAATGGCAAAACGAAGACCTCAAGACAGTGTTTTAGTGATTTACAAAGGTCAGGCAGGCCTACGAGTCAGGTTCAGGAAATTAAATGTGATCCTGCTTCGGAAGCAAGCGCAGGGATTGACTGAACGTTGAGTGAGGAGTGCAACCTCTATCTATATAAAATGCCACAACAGCAAGTCATTACTGGTGTGCATGTCAGAAAGGAGGCTGCATGAGGGCTGTACCTGCTCTCAGGTTGCAGCAGAGCTAGTTCCATGATTATAACGTGTTTATAGGCTTTCTTAAAGCTCCATCTACTGGAGGAGAGTGACTGTGGATGCTTTCCGTTGCACTGACAGCAGCCTGGCTGTTAACTATGGATTAACTAATTCATAAAGAGGGCACTCAAGGCATATGTGAAGATATATATGTGTATATCTCTGTGTGTGACATATATTAGGTGTCACTAATCTCTAACCAGTTCTGTGGTGTGAGAGGGGACCTGGCTGACATGCTGCTGCTGCCAGCTGCACTGTCAGTGCCAGATAGAGAGGCACACAGAGCTGCGTCTGCAAACCTCGGGGACTGGGGGCTTTTCTTTTCATCTCGCCTTGCTCCGTGGCAGTGGTGTAATAGTCCCTGTGCGCCTTTTCTCCCTTGTCTTTATCTAAACTGTCATTGCAATCCTGGGCTTTTATTTCTCTCGTTACAGCAATCTGTGTTTGTCTGTTGCTGTGACCTAACCCAATTCCAGCTGCAGTAATTGCATTATGGCAATGGTTGCTCAGGTGGCTGCAAGGCAGTTTTGCACATACGTATGCCAATGCTGTTTCATCTTACCAGGCTGCTTAGTGAGCCTTGGCTCTTTAAATAAGGAATTAAATCCTGGACGTAAATGACAGAGAACAAGACTTCGTTCAGTTCTTTATGAATCATTTTCTACCCTCTGAAGTGCAAATGTGGACTCCTTTGAGATGGAAAATTGTAGGTCAGGAGCAGAAGCCATCTGTTTTTTTTTTTTTTTTCTTTTTTTACAGAAGAATGAGCAACTTTTAGGCTGTATAAAGCCTGGGTCTTTCAGCTGTCATTTGTAACCACCATGCTGCCATATTAAATATTGTGGGGACACCTTAAATGTTGTGGGGACACTTCCAAAAAAAAAGGAAGACCTGAAGGATTCTTATTGACAAAGATCCAGGCTGATACCAGGCTGGGATGGTAGCCGGATGCTCCTGGCTATTCAAAGCTCTAGAATACAGTGCAGACATGGCCAAAAAGCTCATCCTTGGTTTGGGTTCCTCCTTAATGGGTGCTTCCCTGTTCAGTAAATAGGTTTTTAGCTGAGTCTGGCCTGTCATGGCATGAACTTCTGGCTTGTCACAGGCAGGGAGGTGGGGCTGGAGATTCTTGTTTCTTCCGTGGCATCAGATTGACATCAGATTCCCTTGACTTTTATAAGATAAACGCCTTGCTTTGCCTCATCTGCTTGATTTTGCCCAGGGACTGTTTTTACCACCTGCTCCTCACTCAGGCGAGGAGCTTTGCACAGGCAAGGAGAAGCATTTCTTCATGTGGTTAGGATGGAAAGCCCGCTTGCAGAGAGCCTCGTCTGCATCCTAGCCTGACTCCATCCCTTCGGTAGTATTGTGGCTCTGTGCAGAGATGCTTAAGTATCAATAGAAAGGATTGGGGTGAAAAAAAATGTAGAATTCAGGAAAGGGAAACAGCAAATTCAGGTGTCCGTGAGGTTGAAGGAAAGGTGGATCCTATGGAAAAGGGGTTTTGTTGTTTAATCTGTCTCTGGGTTTAATTCATTTTTCTCATTATTTCAAAGCTGAGAAGCTCTAGGAACAATCCTGGTGTTACTGTTGGTCAGGAAGAGCATGGGAAGACTGATAGCAGTGGTGGAGGGAATGTTTTGCACAGTGATGGGTGCTGGCCAGCACTTCCTCTTCCCCTGTCACCTTGGGGGACACCACGTTAATTGCAGCACATTTCTTTGCTGCTGGGTTCTTCTGAGAGAAGCATCTTTTGCAGGAAACAACTTCGGTGGGACTCCAGTTTTCTTTAACAACTGGGGAGGAGTGGATACAAAGCAGTCCTGAGCCTGCAAGTCAGCGTGAGCCTGTGCTTTTTGTAGTGGAGTGCGACAACAGTGCAATGACAGCAGCCATGAAACATGCTGGACAAAGTTGCACGGGAGTGTGACTGTTCCTGTTTCTGTGACACTTCATGGGGTCTTTTCATCTTTATTAGTCTTTTTCTGTGGGACTCCTACGATGTTGGTTCCTTTCTTTTATAATAAAGCTGCTCTTTGCAGCTTGGCATTACACTCTTGTTGCAGTGCAGATACTACAGAAGTGACCGAAGACGTGTGTGCCTGCGTTGAGCAGCCAGCAAATGGCAAAGCACGAAGTGGCTGCGATAACCTCGTTATGTAAAGCCGGCATTACCATTCCCTGCTGTCTGCAGAGCGTACTTCGGTCTCTCAGCTTGTCAGCTGCATCACTCCGTGTGTGGGTGGCGAAGTTCTGCGAAAACGGCTTAAAATCCCAATTTAAATCATGAAGGATGTGTCTGGTTCTGACAGAACAGTCAGAAAGAGCAAGTTGCCTTGGAAAACAATGGGAAGCATCCCCAGCCAGCCAGCTTATTCCTCTCGTGTGCCTGGCACAGGTTAGTTTGGGCATTTGGGGGCGCAGTGCAGCTGCGTTGGCCTGAAATGCAGCTGTGCCCCCCGGTAAGGATGCTGCAGGGCTTCCAGTTGTCTCTGAGCTCCATGCATTGCACATTTGCTCAGATGCTTTGGGGCGATCACCTGTGACCCTGCTCTGAGCAGCATTTGTGGTTTAGAGGGAGATTTAATACTCTAGTCCTATGCTTAGATAACAAATGGGACTCTTCGAGTCTCTTTCAAAACCTGTTGTTTCCATTTTTGTTCCCTTAAGCTTGCTGCTTTGCTGGCAGTGCCTTTCATTTCTGATTTTTTCCAGTGCGTGCCTCCTTGGGGGACGTGTATCTTACCTGCCCTGCACCCGGCCTCGCTGCTCCCGCTGGAAAGCTTTGCCTTCTGCTGCACCCCGTGGAAAGGCAGCGGTTTGCATCGTGCCCCGTGTTGGAGCGTGTCTGTGCGTGAGTTCCTCCTCCTCTGCTGCTGCTTTTATGTGATCCGTCAGGATTACTGCTGAGACAGCAAACAGTCTCCTGGAGCCGCATAAATAAATACTCAGGGCTGTTCTTTTATGTCCAATTTACAGGGATAGCTTATGTAAGCAACATGTGCCAGAGCACCACGTGCTGAAATAGGGATGTCTCTTGAGCTTGTCTGAATGTCGGTGAGATAAGTTATGAGCCTGGGTGAAGTACCTGCGCGGCCTGAGCACTGAGCTTGTACAGTAATGAAGGCTGTCTCCTCGGTACTGTATTAGTAAGATTTTTACTTTGTTTTTTAATTACCCCCCCCCCCAGTCTGTTTCTAAAAGCAGGGAATTTTGCCTTGTGGTTTGTCAGTCACATATCCTGTTACGCAAAACACCTTGGAGGACCCCCCAGGGGTCTAAATTTTCTGTACGAATCTCAGCCTTTCTTAGGCATCTGTTAGGCAATCAACCATTTCTGCACAGCCTGACTTTCTCCTTTTCACTGGGAGGCTTTCACTGCACCCATCTCTATCATTCAGACCTTTTCTCAGGTGTATGGAGTGACTGGATGCTAGAAAAATGGGCTAGAGTTTTTTGGACCCAAAAGGCTGCGCACTGAAAATTGTTGTTGAAGTGCAGCAGGAGAAAACAAGATGGATCTGCCCTGATTGCCACGGTCTCGAATTGCTTCTGAATTGATTCCTTGACCTCAAAGCTTCTTTTAGATGCTGCTGTAAATTGGCAATAGAGAAACACATCTTGGGGAATCCTCTGGTGGTGGTGGCAGGGAGGAGGAGGAAAGAGGGAAGCTGTAAGCCTTGCTGTGCTCCCTGGGCTTGGTTTAGCCGCGAGGCCAGGCTGACTGCTGTGAGAGGAGGCAACTTGTTCCAACCCAGTGCTGCTGTGGGCAATTTGGAGCAAGAGCCAAGCAGGAGGCTGTCTGTGGGCAGGGATGCCTTTGTTTCCTGTGCGTGAGCAGAGCTTGCGGCGGATCCAGTGCCTGGAGCGCTGCAGGGGATGCTCTGTGACAAGGTAAGACATCGTGGTGCTGCCTGGACAGCCATGAGGAGCTGCTGACTTCTTACTCTCTGCAGTGATGTGACTTGGATTAATCCCAGGATTGTGGGGATCACTGCAGAGTTGTTTCCTGCTCTTTTCCTTGTAGTTATTTAGTCCCTGCCTTGGAATTCTTGTGCAGCTCGTAATGGCTCCTTGCATCTACTGCGGCTTGTGCCACGTGGATCAGGTCCAGATGAATACTCTAAAGCCTCACAGCTCAGGCACCTATCACAAAAATAAATGACATAAGTGGGCAGTCTGGCACTGGATTTAAACTAGTTCCGTGTGACTTAATCCAGGCTTTTTTTTTTTTTCCTGTTTCTCTGTTTTGCTTAACTGAGCTCATTGGTGTGCAGCTGACGAGACTGCAGCATAAAAGCACACAAAATAGTGACTCAGAACCCTTTAGGAGCAGACTGTGAGTATAAAATATAGCACACTTTCATCATCCACAATATATTTTTTTTTCAAACAAAACAGCGTAGCCCTGTGATTCAGCATCAGTGTGGGTTACAGGACATGAATTTTTATCCTGGAGCCCTCCTGCCTCCATTTCTTCCTTCATTTCGTAACATCCCCCTTCCTTGGTGTCACTTGCTGTGGGCTTTCACAGTAGCTAAGTCCCTTGGCTAGCTTACGCATGCACATGTATCCGTCTATAAAATCTCCTCCGCAGACAGATGGAAGGCTGTCAGGCTGAGCAGTGCTTCTGTGTTTACAGTGAGCCCCCACACTAAGGTTATATGTGAAGAGTAGCAGGCAGCTGGTTATTTATCGCCGTAATAAGCACTGGCAAGCAAACGACAATATTTTGTGCTATGTGCTGCGTGCTGTTCTTTTCTAGTTGAAGGACTAGTAGCTGTGCTCTGATGTTCACTGGGGGGTATAGAGGTAAGCGGAGGTTTCATTTTTCCGGGTTGACTGTTACGAAAACAGCATTCCCTGTGTTATACAGATCATCTTATTCCAAAAGCTAGTTGGGTTTGCCACGAAAGCAGGAGGTCCTAGCTTTGTACAACAGCCCGTTGCTACCTGATAGGAAAAGTTTTTTTGGTTTTAATTTGAAAAGACAAGACAAAAGGGACCAGAAAAGGGTAAATACAGGAAAACAGGTACACTCTAACATCTTGTAGATGAATCAAGGCTCTGGCAGTGTCCTAGTGATCCATTCTGTAAGTATAAATCTATCTCAAAGAATTATGCAAAACTTGTATGGAAGAAAAAAATAAGTCCAGAAAATAGTAACGATCCCGAGAAGTATCTGCATGTGCCAGAAGAGGAGGAAAATGAAGGACAGTAAACTCAATCTTCAGCACTTTCTTACCTAGCAGGTGATTAGATTACAAAACTCAGTGCTACGGGAAATCATTGAGGCTCAGAGCTTGTTAATGTTAAGAAAGGGGATTATCCACTGATTGGGATGATAAGAATGACCTAAGTCAAATAGTTCTTGCTGACACAAATATGGCTGAGATACTGAATGCCTAGCGTGGTGTTTCACAGTCTGTACTAATCACTGCCTGGCTGGAAGTGCCAAGTCCCACGCACGTGTCCCCATCACCACATCGCCCTGGTGCCACCCAGCACAGAGCACACGTGGAGGGGCCATCCTGGACTAGAAACACTTGTGATCTGATCTTGCCTGGCAAAAAAAAAAAAAAAAAAAAAAAAAAAAAAAACAAGGACGCAGCTTCTTCCTTGTCCCTTTAGAAAGGAGGAAGAAAGATTGTGGTTGTACAGATGGCAAAGCTGGTACCAGTGTTGGAATGGGTACAGCTCTTGCCTTCAGCAGTGCCATTACTTCCTGGGATAACCTGCCCAGAAGCAGGAGGGAAGCTGAAGTAAAGGGATTGCTGGAGTAGAGAAGCAGGCCATAATGCATTGACCCAGTGCCTAGCCCCAAGACTTCTTGTGCTGTCCATGGTATTAACTTGTTCTGAGTTTAACAATTAAAAAAAATGTTTTGCATAAAGACTGCAGATATATATGTCATCTGTGCTCCTGGTCATGGTGTGGCACAAGTGGGGTCCACTTCATGACATCTTGTCGTTTAGTTGTAATTTCTTGAAGAGGTGAGCTTTCTGCTCAAGTGCTGAGTTGAAGCAGAGCCTGATTTACACATCTGCCATCTGCAGTCCCTGCTGAATTTAGCGTTGCTCTACGTAGCTTTTCCTCCGGATGTGTGATGAGGTTATTCCCAGGTTAATTTTTCTCCTGATGCAGTTTTAATTAAAACGTAATGAAAGCAGCAGAAGACGCGAAATAAAATAGTTTGAGGAAAATCAAGTTCATGCTGCACCAGTGCTGTGTGGTAGGATGTTTGTTATTGGTGCTAATTATTATTTTATATGAGGCACTTGTCTAATAGCATGTGCGAGGGTGTGAATCATCTGCAGAGCCTGTGGCAGCATTCCAGAAGTGAAGTTGGCTCCAGTGGCTGAGTCACCAAGTTTGCGCCAGTGGGTTTCATTCCTGCATTAGGCTGAGTGTGAGGAAATATCAGTATTCTTCAGCCCAGCAGTCTGGGAATATAAAGGAACACGGTTTTGTACTGTTAAGAAATCCTATTTTGCTATTAGCTCTTAACAGTTCACTGTTGCTCTTCATTTTTTTTTTCCCTCTTACAAACGAGGAGTCATTCTTTTGCAGAGGATGAAAGCAAAAACGAGGCTGCAAGTTGGATCTCACATTCAGAATGTAAGCGTCGTGCTCTGTAATTAACAGCTGGGAAGTTCATACCCACACGGATGAGTTAAGCCATGTGGGGAAAGAGGGCGACCACGCGTTGTTGGCAAATGCGGTTCTTCACACAGAAAACAAAACGCTGGTTTTGCCTCTGCTCTTCCCACACACACAAAATACTCAGTTGCTTAAATTCTCGATGACTTCTCTCACGTTAACAATACCTGGCAATGAAACCTTTCTAGATGAACCTTCCTGACTGATCATGGATTAGTCAACTGCTTTCTTTCTGTCCACCATGCTGAAGAGTTGGTCATAGAAGGAGATGATAAAAAATCATATGGTATATAGGCAGTAGTCCACCTTTAATCCATCACATGGCTGGTTTTAATACTTTGTACTAGTAACCCTCTTCATTATGTTCTTAGTTTGCCAAAATTGTCCTCCCTGTAGCATCGAACCAACCCGCTGTGCTGTTCCTAGATGCCAATATCTGACTGCATTTGTGTTGCAGTGTCGCAGTCTGGGCTTTCTGGGGTCCTAGCAATGGCTTTCCCCTTCTTCATTGCGCGCGCGCACACAAAAAAGGCAAACCAGTCTGGCCATTTCTTATGAACAAGATGATTTTAGAAGGAAATCCTTCTGAAAGAATCTAGCAGGAGCCCTTGCTGCCAGTTTATCTTTTCTCAGCTGTGCACTAAAAACAGACTTTGCCTTTCCAAAGTGGTACCAAATGAACGTGGTGGTCAAACAGAGAGACAAATTCTCCTTGGAGCTGAGCCACGGAAAAGAACATAGTGTTACAGAGCTGAACTGCTTGTAACTAGGGGGAGATTAGGCCTCCTTATAAATACTGTAATTCCCTGAGCTTTAAGATTCTGTTCATCTCAATCCTTCTGTGGTCTTGGAGTAGATATTAGTAAGACCAGAGTGGTCCCAAGGCCATGGGGTGGGCAAACTTGAGAGAAGACAGGAAGCTTGCTTTGCTTCAGCAGCCTCTGTGAACAGATTTAGTCTGAATCCTTCGAGGTCCTTGAAACCCTGCCAGGCAATCGCTGGGCCCTCCCTCTCTTCACCTCTCAAACAGGCCTCCCTAGCTTTACTCAGCCAGCAAGATACTGGCTTGCTGCAGGAATCTGCTTCTCTCCCTTGACGATTGCATGAGGGTATGAGGCAGTAAGTGAGCTTCACTGCTGTTCTGAAAGCTGTTATATTTGATAATGTGTCTGGGGTTTTTCTTTTGTAAGATGCTGTTTCCTGATAACTTGAAAACAGGTTGGTTGTGCTCTTCTCGGAGGAGTAAACGTGTTCCTTTGGATTTTATTTCTCTTCTGGACACAATAGTGTCCCTGATTGCTCTTGCTTTGGAGTTGTACTCCCTGTATATTAGCTCCAGTATTGCTTCCACCTGTGGTGAAAGAGCAAGCACTGAAGCAGAAAGCAGAGCCCATCATCTTCAGGGGTACAGAGACCAGACAAGCACTTGAACTTTGGGTGAGCAGTGCAGGCTTGGACAGCTTGCCACGTGTGTTACCTGCCAGGCTTTCCCTCTGTGCCTTTCAGTAATTCTGTGAGAATAGACGTTACAGGGATTATTAAGTGTGTATGATTGGGATTATGATTACGTGAACACAGTATTCCAGATGCTCATCTGTCTAGAGCACTTTCCTTGGAGTCTGGTTGTTCTGGAGAAGTGTACCTGGAAGGGCATTTTGTGTTTACCTCTGGCGGGTTTCAGCAAGCTTTGGCTCTGGGAGTAAGGCTGCGACAGCACAAGGAACCAAAATGGGAAAGGAGAGGGCGTGCCAAGGAGCACCCTGTGGTTTCTGCTTCTCAAGGTTGGACTACGACTGTGGATCCGGGTGCTGCTCAGCCTTGCTGGGTATGTTGTTACCATTACTGTGTGCTATTACAGAAAATAACTAATTAGATAAGAGCTAAACTATTCATGGACCTTAAATGGTGTCTAGAACTATGGCTGATTGTCAATAGCTCAGAAAAACCTGACTACAGTTGTCTCTGCCTCTTCTTGCTGCTGTTAATAAATTAAAGAAGAGGTTAATATCCTCACTTCTGCATCTGCTACAGCATCATCTGTATGACTGTGTTGATTTAACTCCTTTGTCCCTTTCTATAATACTTCGCACAAAACTATCTTTGTTGTCCTCTGGGAGCGTTTGCAGGAACATCTCCGGTTTCACTAACGCTCCCGTGAATCATTCCCTGAAGCTCAGTGTAATCTTTGAAAAATATCGCTGCCCCAAGTGGGCATTGGTGCACGTTAAGGCAAAAAAAAAAAAACACAAAACCCTAAGACAAAGGAGATGCAATAAACCGTCTGTTGTACGTTAGCTGTACCCTGATGCAAAGAGCACTCTTGGGGCTGGGTGCCGTACGGCACGTGCACGCACAGGAGCGCGTGGAAGCGAGCACTGATGGCTTCATTTTGAACAGTGTCCTCATCTGGGGGTGCCTCCCAAAATCCTGTATCCCAGTACCCATTAGAGAAGATGTGGTGTGGATCACGTAGTCATTTGGTGGATGAGTTTGAATAAGTCAAACCTGTGGAGCTTTGCCTATCGATGCGCAGCTCCAGGTGGGGACGTGTGGGTACGGGTGCTTGGAGAAGAGCTGGAGCCTCGCCTGGGAGATGCCGAGGTGTCTCAGAAGCAGCTGGTGATGTATTTGGGAAAGGTGGTCGCACACAGCCACTGCTTTTGTTTGTCAAAACGGCAGAAAGCAAAGTGTTCTGCCTTGCCTTGAGCCTTGGGCTTTCCACTTCAGAAAGATGGTGAGGACAAAGAGGCTTGAAAAGTAGCTCAGGTCTTTGTGCCAGCTCTTTGACAGGTGCTGTAGCGATAAACTGCTGGCCTGAGACAGGGGGATGCAGATATCGAGAATAAACATGGACTTTTCGGGCCAAAAGCGTCTTTGGGAAAGCTTTCCTAAGCAAGATCCTCTGCTTTTATGAAGACTCTGCTTGTGATTCTGCTTGCTAAGGCTTTTTTTCTTTCATAGTCAAATTTTGGGTTGAGTATGGCAAGTCTCTTGGCTGGGGGGAGCAGTGTCAAAGCCAGACAACCCTGAGCCACTCCAGAGGTCCATCGTAAAACGGATGCTGGTGAGGGCTGGCAGGCTGCCTGCCACCCAGCCTTGCCCTGCGTGAAATGCAGCGCAAAGAGCGCGCCGAGAGGAGGAGGAACACCTTAGCACAGTCAAGGTCAGAGTGGTGGCAACACCAGGAGAAGAAAAGGCTCCGCCAGACAGCGTGAGCACGACAGCGAGCCAGCGTATTGGATTGCAGCCACCAGTTCCAGCTAAATAGCTCGTGGTGAGGCAGGTGATCCCAGGAGGGCGTTTGGGGTGCTGCTCTGGAGGCTCCAGTTTGCAGCCCCCACACCTTGAGCAGCTCCCTGACTTTGTGCTGGCCTCTGCCTCTCCTCACCTTCTCGGCTGCAGCCCTTCACCCTGAGGTCTGTTTTGTTAGTGCCGCTGATCCGCGCTGGTTGCACGATGACACTGCACTCTTCTCCTCCCCTGCTGCCCCAGAGCACGTGGAGAGTGGGATGCTGGTGCCGCAGCCTGCAGAGATCCTTGAGAAGCAGCGTTGGAAAAGTTGCTGTGCGGATGCTGGCGTCTTGCTAAACGCTTTTTCCAAGTCTGTGGGTTTACAGCAGCATATTGCTACCTGGATGCTCTGCTCTTTGGGTAACCTTGCAGGATGAAACAGCACAATAGCAGGGAGAGGGCATTTTATTAAAATACCTCTTCGCTTGTTTCCAGTTAAAATTAAAACCCCAAAACTTTAAAAATATTCTTTCATATTTGCTCAGTAATCTGCTCATCTGTTCCTTAATCTTTTTAATATTTTTTAAAAATGGTGAATGTGGTCTCTTTTTTTATTTTAAAGGAAATTAAATTGTTTTCAGCTTGGGAGCTTCCATTCAGCTTAGTCTGCAGCTTGTCCCTCTAGCATGAGAAGATCCTGATACGGGGCTGTAATTGAGTTTTGCATTCTGGCTGAGCAGAGTTCATCTCAAAACCTGAAATCTAGGCGAAAAAATAATTTGTGCAGATGGTCTTCATAAAACAAAGGCAGATTAAATCTGGAGCTGTCACAGAATCGCTCCTAGAGATGCATCTGCTGCAAAATAATTACCTCGTGAGCCCAGTAAGTTAATCAGCGTCTTTTGTTTGTGTCTGCAGCGAAAAAACAATTAAAAGCTCAACTCCTATTTTTTTAGGTAAACTTACAGGTTCTCTGACTGTAAAGGGTAATTAAATTTATTTTGATGTGTATCACGGCCCAAAGTGTTCCTGTTGGACAGCTAGCTGGCTGTAATATAATTTACCTGTAGCCAGGATGTAATTTCCTGTCAATCACCTTTTTTTCCTTGGGCTGTTTTTTTTGCTAAAGAGTACAAAATCCTTTTGTCTCCGTTCATGTAAATTACGTTTAAAAAGCTCGGGGCTCCTGTCGAAACACAAGAACTGCTGTTCTTTGCATGCGTTTCCGATTTTATTGAAATACACGTTCTGGGACAGGACGGAAAGTCCCGTAGTGGGAGGATAAATGCTGCTACCACCTTGTCTGCCATCTCTGAAGATCGGAGCTGGGAGTCTGACCTCTGGGGAGGCAAAAGGTGGGGTCAGGGTGATGTGGTGGGGCAGACGGTGTTCAGACCCTGCTGGGGACTGAAGTGCGTTGACCTGGGCAAGGCTTTTTGTTTGGGAGAAGAATTAAGTGATATTTAACTTCCCTTGTGTTTTCGTGTGGTTTGGCTATTCCCCTCCTTTCAACACCCTTCTGACTCCCCAGCGTGTTTTGCCAAGCCCATCGGTAGGGCTCCGCATCGCTCTGTGGTTTCCTTCAATAGCGTGAACTCTGCCCCCGGGAGCGAGGCTTTGAGATCGTTTCTGCAAGGTAGCAAACATCCTGACTTTCTCCCTGCTTCGTGCAAGCTGGGCTCCTCCAGAGCGGGCCTCTCCTTCGCTGTCTTCGCTCTGAGCCCAGGCGGCTCGGTTCTGCAGATCAGGAGCAGATTTAAACAACTCTTCCCGTGCCTCTTTTTCCCTGAGGTTTGGCAGGAGGAGAAGCCTTCTGGACTGAACGTTTGAGAAACAAACAAAACAAAGCACCAAGACCGACCTGTAAAACTCATTCGATAGTGCGTGGCTGCGATGTTGCAGTTGTGTTTAAAAAAGGAACAGGATCACACCCCGTGGCTAACCGTGTGCGCCTTGGTCAGGACAGCTGCACTCTGTTAGCTTTCTGTGCTCTGTTTGGGCTTCCAGGTTGGCATTTGGTCACAAGTGCTGCAGTCACTGAAACGTACCATTATTTATCTCCACTTCTGAGTTCCTTAATCTCTGAATTCTTTCAGGTCTGTGCAACAGCAGGCTGACTTCTTTTTTTATTGCAAAGAATAAGCATCAGTTTCTGCGACGGGGGGGCACTAAGGGCACAACAGAGCCTTTGTGCAGACAGACAGGTACTTGTTTTACTTTAATTCTCAGTGACCTTCATCATATCCTGATTCAATTGCTCACTCAAGGACTCCAGCCTTTGCCATGCCTTCAACACGTTAAATGTTGTTCCAGCTACAGGAAGCTTTAGATGTATCTGCTGGGGTCTTAAAAGCCACAATTAACCTCCAGCAGTGAATGTGAGCAAGAGGAACTGGGACCATGTGCGAGTGGAAAGTAGGTTTGTTTGTAGAGGGGAGGAAAAGGGTTCTAGTGCTGTGGTCTTACAGGTTTTAAAACTTTGGAGCCGAGGACCCTGTAGAAATCCATTTTATTTTCTGACAGTTGTTCCTTATTTAATTCTTTTAATGGGAAGTGCACCTGCTCACCTTGCTTGTACATTAATAATGTCCACATCCAAGTCATTTTTGGATATGAGCATCTTCTGGCATGCTTCATCCTTGTAGCTACGCCTTCTTTAAGGGGTGCAGATGTCCATACACACCATGGTAGGGCCCTCCTGCATGGGGGCACCAAGGCTATGGGGATGGCTTATGAGAAAATCACTCCACTGAGAAAATGAGTTTAAGGAAGCAGGTTGTCAAGGTAGTGGGGTGCAAATTTGTTACTTACATCCTTAGTCTCCTCAAGTTGTCCACACTTGCTCTAAAACAAACGCTAGGTAGCCTTTGAAGACCAATTTCAAAACTTGAGTTGAAAATGTTCACTGAAATCTTTTGTTTCAGAATTCCCTTTATTTATAAATAAAACAGATGTATTTACTACAATTACAGAACCCAATCTGTTTGAATTATGCTTTCTTTGGGGCATTTCAAACAAGATTCTTAAGCTGATCATAAATGTTGGCAGTAAAAATTCATCTGACCATATACAGATCAGTGATTTTCTTTCAGTTTCTATCTGGACTGCCGAATCCCACCCCACCAACAAATCTCAGGTAAGAACCACGACCCCTTAGCTTACATTAGAACACAACTGTCAGAAAGCAATTCCAGCCTAGATTAAAAAAAATAAATATTTTGAAAAAATGAATCTACCTTCCCTGTTAAGGATCTGATTTGTATCATACATACTCAATTTTATCATTAGATAGAAATGTCCCATTACTGAGGCATTCATTACTTTAAATATTTGCCTTTTAGGTGAAGTACTGCATTAATCTGTTGTACTGTTTGCATCAATATTTGCCAGGACCGACAAGAACTAGCTCCCAGAGAACTGAAAGTAACTAAATGCCATCCCAGTGGGGTTTAGTTAAATCTTCCCCTTCCGTTTCAGCGTAGGCTAGTTCCAAAACAGGCTTTCTTTAGGGATTAATTTTTGTATGGGCCAACAGTGTGGAACTGCTGAAATTCTCAGTAAGTAGAGCAATATTCACAGTCATGCTGACCTTCCCTGGCTCTTGAAAATGCAAGTCCAAAACCAAGGTACCTGAGGTACCTTCACTGATTGAGATCGTAGGGAGGAAAATAAAAAGGAAAAGAACTTTGAGCAAGACCATCATGCCGAAGGAATTTGTTCTTTCTAATCCCATCTCCATCGCTTGTCCAAGGACGATCTGTTTCGCGATTCCTGGTGCATCAAGCTGGTTGCATGCCCAGATCTCAGGGTTGTTCTTAGTCTGTGTGTTGTCTTTAGGAACATCATCTTTATGCATTTAACACCTGCACTGCAGGCCCTGGTTGCCTGGACTCAAAAACACTCTAGAGAGCTGCTTTTATGTGGTGATTGCCTGTTTGTTCAGCTTTACTCATGTTTATTTTCATCAATTCTATTTTTTTTTTTAATCTTTTCTCCCCTCTGATGCACTTTTGGAGGGAGGAATTGTTGCATGTGGAGACCCAACTCCTCGTTTAGATGACAGAAGAGCGGCAGGAATTACTGAATGCCCCGGTAATGTTGGTTTGTTTCACATTTGATATGACAAGACAGGCAATTTTGAGATTCTGATCGATACACCACACATTCTGAACTCCCTGGTGTTTCCCTTTATCTGGTTGTCTGTTTCTGCAGTCCTTTTAGCCCGTGTTCGGGGAAGAAATTCTAAGCAAACACGGTCATAATTCATGTCACTACTCTGAAAGTCATACAGGTGTTTTCACATCACTTGGGAAATAGTTGGAGTGCTGTTCTTTACTGTTTGTAAGTGCTGCGAATATTTACAACTTAAAATATCAGCTGGATTATGAAAACCCCATGTTGCACAACTCATTAACTTCCATAAAAACTGCCCGGATCTATAAGCCCTAATTCTCCCTTTATAAGGGGTTGTATTTTTTTTCCCTTCCTTGTTACCTGTATGATTATTTTGAATAAAGCAGCTATTTTCAGCTAAGCAAGCTCGTGGTCCGAGGTGGGTGAAAAATGTTATCTTTATTAAAGGAGAAATGGAATTGTCCTACCTTGCACTGGGTTATCTGTCCTTTTATTTGCATCGATTTGCAGGAATTAGTTTTGTGTCAGTATTTTTAAACAGTTTGCAGTAATGCAAGATGTTAAAGCGCCTGGACACCCTTTGTGTCGCTTGAACATCTGTCATAAGGGTGGTGGGGAAAAAAAATCAGCGTGTGGTTGCAGTAACTATCAGTAACCACAGTTCGTCAGTAGCTGAAGGTGTTACTGAGGAGCTGTCCAAGCGAGTGGTAACACGCAGCATCAGGCTCTTGCCTCGGTGCTCGCTGTGGTGTGGGAAATGTGGGTTTCCCCTTGGTTTGCCTTTTAAACAAGACCTGGGCTCTTGCTGACCTTCGTAGTTTACACAGAATTGTGTCCGTGAGTAACTGAGGTGAAATATTTGGTTTGGGGCAGAACTGAGAGGTTTGAGTGCTCGCGGCTAAGGGATTTACTTAAAAAGCAGGTCTGATAGGCTGCGGAGCCAGCTAAAGGGATGCAAACATACCTGAAGCGATGGAAAGCTTGTACTGTTCGGTCTTAGAGGGCAAAGCTGAGTTAGAGCAGGGAAATGCCAAGCCTTCCTCATGGCTGGCTGGGAGGACAAGGGGGAAAACAGCCGAGTCGACTGCTGTAGTTGTTTGCAAAGTGACTTCTCTCCCTTTCCTCCTTCGTAAAGTTATACTCTTTTTTAAAGACTTTCTCCCTTGTGCACTGTCCCTGTGTTTTTTCAGCCTGTTCAGAGCCTTATGGATGTCCACAGCTATGACACTGCCTGAGAGCTGAGGTCTGACAGGTGAGCTCAGCTCTTTAAGGGCCCGAAGATTCGCTCCTGATGCACTTCTTACATGATAACTGCTTCCAATTTTGGGTTTCAGGTGCTCAGCTTTGTAGCAGCACAGCAATTCTTGCAGAAAGCTGACTGATTAAATGGCAAAACGCTTCTGTTCAAAACCTAATTTTCTATCGAGCTGCTTCTGATGGAAGAGATTTTCAGTGATTCCCCAAGTGCCATGCAGATAATTAAGAAGAAGCCCTTGTGGTTCTTAAGCCTCCAGCATTTGTGAATGGTCTGTAAATGTGCCCATCACTCTGGGCCAATAATCTCTTTGCTCATTGCTTGCTTTCATGTAATATTGCGGGAGAACTAGATGGCTGCGATGTTTATTCAGTGTACTTTTAAACTGGCAAGCCAAAATGCCCCAGACTAGCAATGAACAAATACCTCTAACTTATTAAACTTGTATATCTTGCTTGCTTTTCATTGTACTCTGAAATTGCATTTTCTGTCTCTTGAAAATTTCCTTGATGACTGTTGGATATATCTGATTCTCTGCTTTCTTCGATATGAGGATGTTTCATTTATTAGCCTGTGGAAAGCTCATAGATGGAGATGGTTATCGTGCTTCCATACTGAAAAAAATTTCTGTTCTTGTTTTTGAGTAGTCTTTTTTTAAAAAAAAATAATTTTGATCAATATGTGATGCACAAACTTTCTCTGGCAAGGGAAGAAAAACCAGCCCCGAGCTGTGTGATTCTACATCCCAGACAGCCGGGCTGGGAAGAGG
Source organism: Oxyura jamaicensis (assembly GCF_011077185.1). Classification (NCBI taxonomy): domain Eukaryota; kingdom Metazoa; phylum Chordata; class Aves; order Anseriformes; family Anatidae; genus Oxyura; species Oxyura jamaicensis. Next base: position 14,527,177 of record NC_048895.1, read on the forward strand.
ACAGAGCTGTAGCTCTGCTCTTTCAGTGCCAAGGTGCTCAGGGGCCAGCTTCGTCTCTGCACAGCCTTCTCCATGCACACAACTACCTCAGGCCTGTGGGGAGACTGGGAAAATGCCTCACTCTACATTTAAACCTTCACCAGAATTTCAGTAGATTCCTTGAACTTTGTGTATGCTGTTTGCCTGCTTTTTAAGATTATTTCTTTGTGCTTTTTTTTTTTTCTACGTTTGCTTTTAAAAGAAGGGCTTTGCCTGACCTACAGTGTATTTTCAGGAGTGTGACAAAGGCAAGAAACATGGTCTTAAAACTCATCTTACTGTAAGTAACTTCAGGAAACCTACACCTGTGCCATGTTCCTCTGTTGTTGTTAGTGAAAATCAGTCCCCACAGGAGGGAAAAAAAACTTTCACCTGAGGAGAGGCAGGCCGCACATGCTCGGCTATTTCTTGTACATCTAGAGAGAATAAGTCCATCTATAAACACCTCTTTTGCTATGCCCACATGAACTCTTTTGGCCTTAGGCAAAGATGAAAGGTAAGGACTTCCAAATCGGAGAGCCAAAAGGTACCCGTCTGCTTTCCTGTTGTACAGTGGTCTGCTTCTGTAGTTAGCTGTGTTCATGTTGAGATGGCTTGACTGTGTTCAAACAGCCCAGGTCTCTCTGGTTTCTTTTAAAGTTGGTGAGAGCATCTGTGTGCTCAGCACTTCTGACAATTAAACCATGGATTTAGGATCTGAACCTAAATAAGCTGGTAGAAAGCTGAACTGAAGCTTAAAAAAAGGGGGGGGGGGAGTAAAGAACTGAAGTTGCATTGAAGTTGGGCTTTACCTTCATCTGCCTTATTTGACTCAGTTGGCAACCTCCACTGCTCCTTAAAACTCTTTGTTTCCCAGGTGCCCTGTGGTACCTGGGCATCATTTCCATGTCAGGATTCGGGCCTCCAGGCCTCAGGCCTCCCATGAAGACGGGTAACGGTAGTATTATGTGATAATCCATCTCTTGCTCTCAAAAATACGCACAAATAGTATAATTTTAACCACATTTCAAGAGGGATGATGGAAAATATCTTGCTCTGCAGTATTGTTTTGGTCTAAAAACTGCCTTTTTGGATAACAAATGGATTCCCAAGTCGCTTGTGTCCAGAGCGGTGTGTAGCAGGTTGGCAGCAGAGCTGAAAGGCGTGTGAGTGAATCTCTGCAATGCCAGTTGTGTGGGTGTTTGTGGGTGCTAACCTTGTAACGAACTGGGCTTTCGAGTGTCGTAATGGCAGAGGAAGGCACTGTACACAGAACAATTTCCACCCCTTTCTCCTTTTCCAAGTTCACACGGTTTGTAAATAAGGCTAACCCGCCAAATTTTTATAACAGTGTGGTCTTCTCTTCTGTCCTTCTCACTGAAGAAATGCCATAGTGATAGGTTCTTCCTCTCCTATTTTATCTCTATGATAAAATAGAGATAAAATTGTTGTATTTTTTATTTTTATTTTTTTTCTAGGCAAACTGTCATGCATATCACTTCGCAATGAGATGCAGAGGGTAGAATTTTTTTTCCAGTCATGTTGAAACTTGAGCTATTGATCACCAGTGAGAGCCGTCTGCTTGTTCCTCTTCTTGCCAAAGGCATCAGCTGAGCATTGTTGGCTCCTCTCAAGTGCTGAAAATGTGTGACTCTGAATGAAAGACGAAGTATTTCATATATCAGGGAGGGATATTGCTTTGCGTTTTGTTTTTAATTCTTAGAACTGCAGTGATGCTGCGTTACTCAGTAAGACTTGTACTCTAGAGTTGCTTCCTGACATTGGCAGTGGCCATTATTGAATGTTTCAGGATAAGAGGTAGTTTTCCTCTCTTCATTTCATCCTCATCCTCCAAAGTGGGAGTCAGCAATATGCAGTATGCTGCCCGTTGGGCCCCATTCTTGCCTCTAGCAGAGGATTTGCTAAAGCCCCAAAGAATGGGATTTAATAATTCTGCCAGAATTTTTTTCGCTAGACTCGCCTTTGATCACAGATTGTCATCCAGATAAATATTCAACTTCTATTTTAATTTAATCTCTCAGCTTCATCAGTTCTGCACGGCAACATCTAGAGAATACCTGTAAGTGCACTGTTTTCCTTTATTATTTTCCTCATATTTTACCTTGTAACTGTGAAGGATGTTGTCTTTGATCAGTCCTTTTTTGTCTCTGTGAGAGATCTCCTTGGATGACTCAGGTTCCCCAGGGACTTGCTCACCTCCCAGCCAAAGAGGTGGGCACAGCAAATCTTTCTTCTGATTCTGAAGTTTGCTAGCTGGTAACCAAACCCAGGCTGGAAAAAGAGAATAGACGAGACCCAAATTTATAATCTTGAGGCAGGAGAAAAAAAATACGAAGGGAAACAACTCCATTCGCTTTAGCTGTGTGATGTGAGTAAGTGAGAAAGCTCCTTCAGGAACCATAAAGCTCAAACCCCGCTTTTCCTTCATAAAATTCTTTTCAAATCTTAAGCAATGAAAATCAGACAAGCGGAATTTTTCTCACTGGTTGCAAGCACCAGGTTTGTACTTTTATTCTGAAGCAGAATGAGCTTAAAGAACAATATGGCCTGAGGTTAAATTACAGCCTTTTAGGTAGAAAAGAATGACACTGCAAGTTAGTGATTTTTTTTTTAAAGGAAAGTGTATTTCTAATAAAAATTTTCTGCCTGCTCTTAGCAGGAAAGAAGTCAAACTTACATCTCAAACTGGTGCAAGCCCTACCCATGGGCAGAGCGGTGTGGTCCTGGTGGGGAAGGGACCTCACAGGAGAGGCTGCTTCACCTCCAGAGCAGGCAGAGGTTTGGGTTGAGGATGCTCCTGTTGCATCTTCTCTGTCAAAGGCTCTAAGCCTGTTGGGATGCTTTGCTGTGGCTCAGGAGAGGCGGGTTAGCACAGCACTGCTGTGTCTGCCTGCGAGCATGCTTTCCAAACACCTAATTGGAAACTGAGCAATTAGCTTAAGAAGAATTAGCCTAAGAAGCCTTGTCAGAGTTTCTTCTTGGAAATCGGTGCCGTTAGTGTTCTGTAGACAAGGTGAGCCTGGCTGTCATTTCCCAGGACTGTGTACGTAATGGGAAAGCAGCAGATAGCTGCAGTTCAAATAAAGCCCCTCGATGCCCTCATCTGCTGGATAATAACTTTAATTGATGGTTAATGTTTTCAGCTACAGAAATGTGCTTCTTACTATTTCTGTTCCAGAGAAGGTGACTGTTGGGAGTAGAATCCTTAACCTTATGAAGCTGTTCTTAATTGCACTTTGAGACAAGTAGGATGTTTCAGGTTTTTTGTTTTGTTTTTTACTAGCTACAGAATCATGTAAATTAAACCACTTCAAATACCTTGTATGGAAAGCTCTTAACTTCGCTATTTCTATTTTTAGAATGGTGATGAGCTCCGAGGCAGGAACTTGCCACGTGAAAATAAAAGCTTAGACACCCCAGCGATGTTGCTGCCCATTTCTTCAGAGAGACCTGTGGTCATTGCACAGAGAGGTGTTCCTGTATGCTCTTGTACTTAGAGCAGCCTGTTCGCAGGCAGCTGCATCCGATGCCTGTTGCTCTGGGGCCTAGCTGAGGACGAACCCACACGAGGCTCTTAGCAGGGCAGAGCCGTACGTGGAGGTATTTATGGTGCTGCCATGGCTTCTGCCTACACCCATGGCCCTGGACCACGGGGCTTGGTTGCTTAGGAACAGGTAGGTGAGATGACAGCAGTACCCATCTCTTAGCCTTCAGAAAATCAGGGCTGTTAATTTGCAGCAGTTCATATTGTAGCTGGCCAGTTCTGTGTTTATTAAATCCAGCGTGTTTAACTAGCACATCATCCAGAAGACTTCATTTACCTGAGTTTTACCAGCTGCCTTCAAAGCACAGCGCAACCAGGCATCAACCGTGAGCTCTCGGAGCAGGGCAGAGCTTAATACCAAGTGTGACATTTGGAAGAGTGTCTAGGGGGATGAGCTACGTCTGCTTATTGCATTTCAAAAGCGCTTTACTATTTGCCAGGCTTTTTGTTTTTCTTGAATTTCAGATTCCTGGGGGAGTTGGGCAGAAAGGTTGATGCTTCCCCAGAATAGCTGCTTACGTCTTACCCCACACGAATTCAAGCCCCTCCAACTTGTAACGCCACAAGCAGGTAGAAGAAAAAGGCAGGGAGCCTGACTCAGTACCGGGCTGTATCCCATGCCATTCCTCCTTCGCTGCCTTTGCCTTTTACTCCATACCCAAATTCCTCCAGCCTTTGTTTTCCCTTCTTGCTGCCCATTGCCTACCCTCCCACCAGGTCTGCCAGCAGAGCAACCAGCGTTTGTGAGGCTCCTGGCCAGCTCCTCAGCACTCAGACACAGCACTGTGTGCCTCTCCCCTGGGCTGGTGGATGAGCGAAATCGCTGCTTGGGTAAAGCAGAGTCTCAAAGGTAATTGTCTTGTGAGCTATAGCCTACTGCCTGTTGTGGCGTGAGAAGGCTGGTTTGTGTCATCGGGGAGACAGCCAAGTAGCAGGGCCTATTATGTTCTTGTTTTCACTTTCAGTTCACAACTTAAATACCCACAAGGAGCAAATTTTCTCTGCTTAAAGCAGCCTTTGTGAATTATAATGTCATTGAAAATTCCATTTCGCCTTTGCTTTAAGCGCTGGAAGGTCTCCCAAACAAGGAAGCAAGTAGAAAACAGCTGTTTTCTGCAAGGCAGGGACGTGTGCAGAGAAACTGTAAACCCCACCATCATTCTTCAGTACCGTACATAGAAAACTTAGAGGGATGCAATCAGCTCACATACGGGTTTTTAACTCTTGTAACCGATGGAGTTTTTGTTGATGCAGGTAAGGGCAATAGGCTGTGATCCCAAAATGTCTGGCTTCGCAGTGCATGAGCACTCTGGCATGTGATTCCCGGCAAGCCAAGGTGTTGTGTGAGACGGGGGAATAACGAGCTCCTGCTGAATCCTCCCCAGAATTTCTTCTTTCTTCCCAGAGCAGGGTGGAATGGCTTTTTTGTTGTTGTTGTTTTTTAATGGATACAATCAACCAAAACAACTGGCAGCTCCTGTCCCTCTCGTGTGACTCATCCCTGCCCGTGGACGCAGGGAATGCGTCAGTTGGAGCTGTAGCAGGTCTCTGTGGGGAGAAGATTCACATGTGTCGAAGGAGCATGCAAAAGTGACAACGACCAGGGCAAGTGGGGCATCCAGGGCTGAAATGGCTGATTTGGGGACTGCCACAGGAGGGCTGGGAAGTCTTCTGTCTCCCTCTTTGGGAACATCAATTAACTTGCCACGGCGATGAGCCGGGAGGGAGGATGCTCAGCCCTGTCTGCTCCCAAGGAGACTCAGCCAAGTATTGGTGACTTCTGGGTCAGCACCACCCAAGGAAAGAGTTTGTCTCTCCTCTAACCATCTCCTCTCCTGGGTTTTTCCTTTCCATTGTTGCGTTGCTCCCTTCTGCAGTAATTGTTGTTCAAGGACGTTTCTTCAAATGACCTGATGTCGATAATCTCTTCTGGCCTTCAGAGCAGACAGGGTGGCTCTAGAGGGAACCAGACGTGTTTTCTCAGCGTACCATCTCATAGCTGAACACCTAAATGATCCGTAACTCTAATTTACAATCCTGTCACAGACTTTACAACACAGGGATGTGCTCTGGCGTCATCTCACCACCGTCTGGTTGAACCCCTGTCACCACTGTGAACACACGGGTGATTTGTGTCGTTAATTTGGTTCTGCCGAATAAATGATTCGTGCCTCCCAGTCCCCTAGTTTTCTTGGTACTTATTCAGGGTGGCACAGCAGAGGCCCTGCAGAGACATTCAGCCCTTGTTCCAGCTTAGCCACAGTATGTGGCTGATCCCATTGCTGAATGGGGTCAAGGGCTGTTGAACTTCTGGAGAAAAACAAACCACACCTCAGCCCCAGCAGCACAGCAGTCCTCTGCATTTAGAGACGAGGCTTGCTGCTTTTGTTGGACAGGGCTGCTCTGGTAACATATAACCCCAGAGAGCACCAGGGCAGTTCTGGGGTCGGTATGGGCTTGGGGTTCACTTTGGTGGGTCGATAACGGGCTTTGCTGGGCTTGAGCTACATCTTGCATGCAGCTGTGCCAGGGATGAGTCATTCCAAAGCTCTGGAACAAACGATTCCGACCCTGAAACAAGTGATATAATTGCCCTTTTCATAACCGTGCTGATGACACACACTCTGGTTTAGCTCTCGTACTCACATCTACAGAATAAATCTTCCAGACCCCATAATGGGACGGGCCTTTGTGCACGGGGCACGGGAACCCACACACGCGGGGTCCCCAGGAGGCGGTCAGACAGCGTGGGAGAGGCTTGGACAAATCCGGCTGCAGACGTACCTGGTGAATAAGCAGCTGCTGGCATCCAGCTAAGCCCCTGCAAGGGGCAGTGACAGAGACTATGGCAACACCAGCCCTGATGAACCGCGAGCAGCTGCAGGGATCGCTGCCCGCTGGAACGGGGTGAGTTCTCTCCCCAGGAAGCCATTAGCGGAGGAGCTCTGCTGTTTAAGGGATTTCTAATTTTATCCTCTGACTACATGTGCCTGAACGTTGTTACATGGAGTCGAACCGCTGCATGAGCCGCCTTCATAGGCGTGCAAGTAATGATACTGCGGAGCTGTTGCATCAGTGGAAGTGGCCCAAGTCCAAACCAGGACTTGGTTGTGTGCTTCAGGCGGCAGGGTTATGTGCGTGTACCAGATGGAGACTTTAAATTTTCATCAGCAGCTTCACAAACACAAAGAATATCCTTTTATTGGCCCCCAGGTCTTGCGCGAATAAGCTGCAAATGCTGGTCTTCAATTAGCTCGGAGTGGGGGCACAAACGAACTAATATATGGTCTGAGTGATGATTATCCATCATGTGAGAGTGAAATCAAGACATGAGTAATTACTTGTTTTCATTTTTTTCATTTTTTTAATACCTGCTTGGTAATGTAAATGAGTAAAAATGCTAAAATCCTTGGGGCCAGGTTGTCTGGTAACGAAAGTCCATTAACTTCGACACGCGTTGGGTCAAGCCAACACAAAGGTGCATGACAGCTGTGCTATTAAGTTTGCCATGGAGGGATAAGCGGTCTGTGAAAGGACATTCTTCCTGCCGAGCGCTGGCCAGGAAGGTCCAAGCTTTGAAGCAACGCTGCTGTGCGTTATCGGGGAATCCTGGCTTTCTGGAGGGTTGCAGGTACCCTCAAGAAAGGGCAGCATGGCGTGCTCCTGTGCCGTATGCGTGTCCCAGGTGAGAAGCTCTTTTTGGACCCTGCAGGCATCCAGCTATTGGGATTGTGCCCTGGGGTTTATAAATCATTCAGGACATCCGTGCGTTAGAACAGCAGTATCAGCAGTTTAGGGCACGACAAAGAAGGACCTCGTCCTTGACCAGTCTCTTTTAGGGACAGAAAGGGCGGGACATCTTTGTGAAGATCAGTCTGGGCACATAGTTTGGGAAGGTGCCAGGATCTTAGAAGGGAGGCTCGGGAAAGGTGCAGCTTCACGGGAGTTAGATTGGTTCTGGGAACTCTGCTTCGAGGTCTTCACATCTTGCTTTAAGAAGGCTTTGGTGGGAAAAATAGACCTATGTAAACTTAAATCAGTAAATGAAAGAAAACTCACGTCATAATATAAATGAGTGCCTTCTCGCTAATCAAAACACAGAGTACACCCCTGAGATATTTACTGATCCCTTTGGTGGTTGTACGGCCCGTGCTTCAGCAGAGGCTGGCAGCTATCCATCGCTCTGCTGCCTTGTAATTGCAGAGGGAGGCACAGCAGCACAACAAGGGTCTCCCCTGATACTGTGAAGCCACCGGGATTTTGCTTTCCCCAGATCATGCAGGGCTGAGATGTCGCTGGAGGCAGCTGCTGCTCTTTTACCAGCTAGGCCAGCGAGCTGAGTGTTGGTAGCAAGAAGACAGCCCCGCGCAGGGGGCTGCAGTTGCCACCGGAGGCTGAGCACAAGTGACGCTTGATTGGGTTATCAGAGATGCAGGAGGCTTCGGTCCTAACCTAACGCAGGCACCGGGGCTGAGGGATGGAGGCAAAATGGGCCTGTTGGCTTTGATGAGGTCTGATTTGCTGCTCTGATGGCACATGGCGATGTTAAAAGAAGGCCACTGAGCGCTGGAAATGACACAGCGCGAGAGGAGATGTTCTTAAAATTGCAGAATCAGACCAAGTGAAATTGAGAGGAAAGATCAAAGGTAGAAGAAAGTGGGGGGAGGAAGAGAGAGGCAACGTATGATAGGGCTGCACAGCCATCTTAATTTAATTATAATGCCCCTCTGACCACTCAGGCAGGGAGAAGAGCTCTCTGTGTACCAGGAGGTGAGGAGCTGCTTTCTGCTACAGTACCGAGATTTCCTTTGAACCTAACCTGGTCTCTTCCTGAGCTGCAGGGCTGCACTCTGCCTCGTATTTTACAGAATTAGGAGAGACTGAGCTGTCTGCTGACCCCCTGCGTCCTGCTTATGCAACTTACAGATGACGGCTCCGCAACCTCTGGCTGAGCCCTGGAAGATTTTCCTGCCGGTGACTCAGGTGCTTGGCAGACAGGCTGGCCAGGCGGGCTCGGGCATGAGATTGCAGTCAGAGGGGCTCCCTGGGTACCAGAGCCCAATTCCAGGTCCCTTTATGTACCTTCCTTTTCTACAAGAAGGTGTACGTGGCCTGCTGATCACCCTGGTCATGCCTTTGCCAAATGTCTTGGTGCTGCTGGTGTGTTAATTGGGCGTGGGTACACATCCCCCTTCGTTGCGCTGGAGCAAAACAGAATCAGAGCAAAGGAGGAGAAGGGCTGAGCAAGTCCTTGGCTCTTAGATAAAGATTATCTGTAGGAATCCCTGCAGGACATGGGCAGAGTGGTGTAGTGCAGCGGGGCGGTGAAAGTGGGGCTCCATGGGGAAGCACGAGGTCGCCTTTTGCAGGCCCCCTTCCCAAACCCCGTGCGCTCGCAATAACGATGTGGACTCGGAGGCTTTAGGTCTGGCTGAAAACTTTAGGAGAAGCCTGCACGTCGTGCTGTAGTGATAAAATAAGGACTGCGAAAAGGGAAGGATTGGACCTGGTGGTGAAAGAAAAAAGAAGCAGGCAGAACTGTTCTATCTGCAGACTGGGCTTTCGTGTAGGTCGGCTGTTGTCTCCAGCAGCAGCAGATAGCAATTTCCACCTCTTTAGAAGTATGAGTGAAAGGAGCCTGGAGGCGTGTACCACGGAGTAGATTCAGTCACTGCGGAGGGACAAAACTGGGACACCTGTGAGATCCCCAAATGCAAGATTGATCTTTATGAATCTGTGCTGCAAGCCCCTCTGGCAGAACAGCGCGTTTGAAGCAGCGCTTAGCTCGCTCCTGCACGGAGCTTGTTTGCCAGACTGCAGTGAGGGGGGGCAAAAAAAGATTTTGCTACAGGGATGACCTGGTGACTAATGAGTTTCATTGATCTTGTGCTTGCAGGAGAAAGCAATCCACCCTCTGCAGTTCCTGCGAGCTTTTCTGCTGGAAGCCCCGAGAAAGAAAATGTGAGATGTTATCCAGAAGCAGGGCTGTGTGAGCACGCTGAACCGAACGATGCTTCTCTCTCAAGTATGTATGGATGTGAAAACACAGAAGACACAAGCATCAGGAAATCTCTTGATGGCTTCTACGAAACATATGGCAAAAACGGGCCAGGCAGAGCTGATCCCACCTGTGAGGCTGCGTCACGATGTCTTTCACAGAAGGTTTCAGAGCTAGCAAACCGGGGTGGGACCAAATACGCACTGCGGTGCCTGCAAATGGCCCAGGTGGTCTTGAGCAGAGATGGATGTAAGATCTTTCCAAACTATCCCACTACAGCTTGTTTTTCAAAGCCAGCTGAGGGAGAAGTCGTGTTGGAGGATACAAAGAGAACACCTGGACTCTCAGACGATGTCCTGCAGTTCCTCTTGAAACAGACACGGATGGAACATAGCCCCGACGTGCTGCATGAGAAGTGATCGAGATGCTGGTTTGCTTCTGTCACCAGAGCTTGGCTTTTTACTGAGAAGAGGTGGATTCCTTGGAAAGACACTGTTGCTCTTCTCACTGTCTTTGACAGCACTTATTCTGCAGGAGGGGCTCATCTGGAGCAGACTTTGGGGTAGCATCGCATGAGGAGCATCTATGGTCCCTGTTAGCTGATCAGGATGAGTGCCAGCTGGGTGAAGGGTGACAGCATCTGCATCTGGAGCTTCAGACACGAGCATTTCTACCTACCAGGCTTCTACACTGGCTAAACTGGCCTATGTCCCTGCCCCTAGCTGAACAGCAGCCCAGCCCTAATTCAGCCCCTGCACAGGCGTAGAAGCACGTCCACGTGCTGTTGAGTGCAACTGAATGAGCTCGGTGTGGTACGCCCCATACCTGGGGAGGAAACTCGAGATGTGGTTCTGTACCTGACTGATACTGTACGGCCTCCGCCTCCTAGGGGGTGGTGGATAGCTGGCAGTGGTTACCTACAGACACACGGTCCCACAGATCATCGTTGCAGTGCGGGTGAGCAGCTTCAGCAGGAAAAGTGGGGGAGAGAAAATACAGCTACTGAGTAGGTTATATTTTACAGGAGGGAGATAAAAAAAAAGGGAAGCTTTATCACCTTAGAGATTTTTCTAACACTTCAGATGCACCAGCTGAGCAGAGTGGCTTTTCTTCCCTATCTGTGTGAGCTGGTTTAAGAGCAACCTGAAATAGATCTTAAGTAGGGGCTCTGCAGGCATGTTCGTAAGGAAGCTGCAGAACCGATGCCAGCTGCGCTGGTGTCGGCCTGCTGTGAGATGCAGAGTATCTAGGAAAAGCAGAAATCACACCTCAGCATGCCCAAGACGGTGGATCACTCGGCTGTGCCTGTAGGGCTCTCTCCATGCCCATTAGCCCCTGCTGGTTTCGGCTGCCGTGGGGTATGACCCTCGAGCTTTCACAGAGAGGAAACCACTGTGCAGTGCTCGAGAGTGCTCTGCTGTCTTCGTTGGCATTGCACGAGACCTTGAGATTCCTTTCCTGGTGCGCTGATGGATGAGGGAAAATGTTCTGAATGATGTTTGAACCACGGGGTGGTTCCTGTCCTTTAGGGATCAGCCAGCACTAGTTGGGTGCAGCAGAGATTTGCTGCTTCCAACGCTGTCTGCTGCTGCTCATACCCAGAACTTCCTTGCTCTGGTTTTAGTTGGCAAGATCGCCGCTGGCTGCAGCGAGAGCTGGCCCAGCACGCTCGTTTCCCAGCTGGGCTTGTGGTGACTCCATCGCTTGCCCTGCACGAAGAGGTGACTTGAAGGACTAATTCCCAGCAGTTGGTTTTCATCAGCGCCATCTGGGGAGTTTACAGAGCCCTGGGCGTGATGCATCGCTACGGATTTGGCAGGCCTCATTCTGCTTTGCTTTGTGCTCGTGGAAACCGGGATGAATCCCAAGGAGAAGAACTGCATGAAGGACGCGGGTCTGGGCTCCCTTGTTGAAGGGAGCTGCTGTCACACAGGGCTGCAGTTCAGGCCCTCAGCCCCCTCTGCTCAGCGTGTGGGAGCCCTTTGAAGCGGTCAGTCAGGAGCAAGTGGAGTTTCTGATGCCTCTGGGGAGTGGTTATCAGTCATTAAAGCCACGCTTCACCATTTGCAGTTATTCGTGTAAATGTTCTGTTCTCAGGCTCCAAAAGTGGTGTCTCAGGCTCCAAAAGAGACCTAGGTGGGAGAAGAGAGTTTTGTAGTGGTCTTTGTTGGGGTGGCCAAGCCCACTGCCTTGATGTAGCTTTTGCTTTGCTTCTCAGCTTGCTTGGGGAGCTTGCAGAGCAAAGAAACCTGCTGGAAAAAATGTGACTTTCGTCTTCTCAAAACCATTATTGTTAGACTCTCATTAAAATTTGGAATAAAATTACTTTATGGCATTTTTTGGTGTGTTTCAGGTGCTTAAAGAAACAGAGCTGAACTTGGCTGGGGAAAGTAGGCTGCAAAATCCCATTGATTTTTAATGGTAATGATGCCAGATGAATGTTTAGGGGAATCTGACAGTCTTGCTAGACGCCTAATTGTGGTGTTAGGAGCCTAAACACATTTCAGTTTAGAATACCTGATCATTACTTTGGTGAAGCGAATGTCTCCATTTCTGGAGAAACAATATTAGGAGGTGTTTCACTGGGATCCTACAGTTCAATCCCTTTTATTAAGTTAAATAAGACTGCTGCACAGAGAATAACTAACAGCCATTGCTCCTTTTCCTACTCACTTCTAATTAATGTTTTACAAACCTGTGCTGGAATCTGCTGTATTTCCAAGCCTACCGAAAGCCAACCAGTTTGCATTACTCATTGCCTTGATAAACATCTCAGTTCCTTCAAGATGTGGGGAGCTGAATGCATCCCTCCCCTTTGCCAGGTGCTCCGAGCCAGGTCCTCAGGTGCTCTGAGCAGGCTTCACTTGAGAGAAGCACGGTCCAGTTTGGCATCTTGTGAGGCCGCCTAGAAGAGATTGTGATAATAAATATCAGTGCTGCTAAGTAATAGCAGAGGGGGCTTAACTTAAGTCTGCGTTTCAATTTCTTGAGCTGATTTGCAGTTATAGCTAAGGTGGCGGATGGAATTAACTTTGCTGGATTTATTTTTTTCCTCTTATTTTTATGGGTAATTTGTTTTTTCTATGTGTGTTGCTTTTGTAGCTTTTCTCAGGTGGATTACAAGGGGATCTTTTGGGACAGTTGTGTTACGATCCCTGTTCTGGATCCACGAAACTGCTGTTTCACAGAGTACTTCACTGCTCCTTGCAGTGAAGATGGGTTGTTGGTGTGAGAAAAATCTCAAATAATTTTCTTCAGACAGGATCTTCTGTGAAGCTATTTTATTCATGATTGCAAGGGTGGGCGTCCTGCCAATCAGGAGCGCAGTTTAGTAAATAAATCATCACCTTTTACTCCCTATTACCCGACGCCTGATCACCTCCCGTTTCCTCACTGGCTGAGTACTACAGGCTCACAAGCTACTCAATGCTCCTCTATGCCATATATGTACAATTTTTCCTTTTTTCAACCCTTTAATTTCTCCTTTCTTATGTTTTGAGAACCTGTGATCTTTGTTTTACTGTTCTCACACTGCTCATCCTCTTTTTCTCAAGCTTCTGCCTTATTTTGGAACAGCGAGGCCTTCTGCTGTCCTCTTACCTACTTAGCATTTCTCCTTGTTATGACTACACAGCTACCTTGGAATAAAGAAGAAAAATTCTCTGCTGCAAAAACCCAACTTTGTTTCTCACCATTCCCCCCTCTTCTTTTCTTACTCCTGTTGTTTTTGCACCTCTTCACATTCCGCACTCTTGAGTTTTTCCAGCATTGAGGTGCAATGTTCTTCTTCGGATGTCACGGGGGATGACAGATACACAATGCCATCATTATTACAATACCAAGGAACAGTTGTCTGAGCCAATTCTGTTCAGGTAACCACAAAGTTAGTTTCTCCCAAATGTTTCTAAATCCCCAGGAAGTGTCATCTTGAGCTACTCTGTGTAGGATCTTGTTGTGTTACATTTTTTTCCCAAATATTTTTGAGATCAGCCAAATTTGTCCCATTTGACCTACACATATACAGCAACTAGTATTAATTACAGTGCACGCTCCTCCTTATGAGGTTATTAATAAATCTAATACTATTTGATTCTAGAGTACTATTTTGGCAAACTTATAAGACTTATTTTCTAGTTCTTCAATTATAGCTGAGATATTTACAGTAGCGTTTTCTAATTCACGCACTGTTCATTTTTTCCCCCCAGGTTTACTCATTCTTCAAGTATCTACATAAAGCAGAATTAATTTTCATTTTTGAAGTAGAAAATCTCAGTGGTGTCAGTTGGATATTAGAAAACAGATATTTAGAAAATAGATTAAATATTAATGGTATTTATTAAATTAATAAATATAATAAAACAATAATAGATTATAGATAACATTAATAATATAAAATAAGAAAGAGCAGTTCTCTACTGCAAAAGCACAGCTTTGTTTCTCGAATTGGGACAGGGATCCTTGTCACACCCCTCCTTGCCATTGCAGAGCTGTGTAACAACCCCAGCGGGTCTCCCGTGGCTGCAGACACAGCCGCAGGTCCCTTGTTGTCTTCGTCCTTACGTAGGTGCAGTACAAACCGTGGTCAGAGCTGCAAACAACGGCGTCCAGCTGGTGGTGGACGAGAGGAGGAGGAGGAGAGCACACCCTGGGAGGGGTGAGAGCAAAGAGAGGAGGAGGAGGAGAGATTTGGCAGGAGAACGTAGGTGAGTGGCTGCCTCGGGCTGAGATTTTGGGCAGCAGCTCTGCTGGATGCTGGCCCTGCATAGAGGGGTGGTGTGGGCACCGTGCTGCCAGGCTCCTTCCCCCTGTTTGAACACAGTTCGGCCGTGCTTCTGGCCTGTTTTCCTCCCCAGCATCACCCCTCCACCAACCTCCAGTTCCTTTCTGTCTTTTGTGATGGTGCTAATGAGGTCCCTGGAGGAGTTTTCGCTTCAAAATCAAACAGGGCTCTGTGAGCCCAAAGAGCCTGTGTCAGTCAGCAACAGAGCAACAAACCCACGCACAGCCACTTCAGGTCTCTGTCTGAGGCCTCCCATCTCCTGGCTCAGCTGCTTCTTTGCTGCTTTACTCCATCTGCCAGGAAGACGAGCTTTTGTGCTTGTTTTCCACCCTCTGGCTTTTCCACCCAGGGGTGTTTTTTGGCGGTGCTGTTGCTCACTGACTGTTCAGGCCACCCGTTCTTCACTGTGGACGTGTTCAAGGAAGCACAGAGAGCAAGAAGAAAGAATGCACAGAAGGTGACAGCGTTTGGGCAAAGGAACTCTTGCCACTTTTACGGCAGGGGTGCCCTACTTGTACGTGTCGTAGAGGACACACAAAACATCGGAACAGGCCTTGAGCTGCTCCCCCAGCTGCTCAAGTTAATGGAGCTAGGGGAAGAAATGAGAAGAGGATCTGGCGCGTGAGGGGATCCAGCATCACTTCTGTGGTAATAAATATCTCCTTCCAGCAAGCGCTGGTCTGTCAGAGTCTAGAGAACAGCATCCCGCAGGCAAAGATCGTGGAGAAAGGTAATACCAGCTGCTTCAGCACCAGATGCAGCTGGAAAAAAACAAGCATGCTCGTGAGCGTGCTGTCGATGATTGCAGTAACAGTACTGGCCTTTCCTTGCCAGCTCACATTGCTTAACCAGCACCGATCTGTGCCAGCCACAGGGGAATCAGTACCGATGGGTGTAGGCAGCTTTTGCTGAGGAGGTTTGGAGAGGAAGGTGTTCGGTGTGAATCAGATGTTGGTTATAATTTTGCCAGCGTTTCTGATGTACCACTTGGTCAGATGAGTGGCCACGCAACGCATTTCAACTGGAGTTTTAAGGGAAATAACCCCCCAGAAGGAGAGCTGGAGGAGTTCAAGTCAGCGGACTGCATCTCAGCACCTTTGGTAGCTGGGTTTGGTTTGCTGATGAATTGGTCTGTTTGGGATTAGTTCTGAAACCACCCAGTTTCTTGTTCAGAATTTTAAAAACAAGAAATAAAAATATGTCCAAACCCACACAGTTTTTGCTGAGAAAGCTCAGAGCAAAATATGAGGCTCCTGTGCTTTAGGAGAGCCCTGCTGCTACCCAGCAGGTGTCTTGCAAAAAAACAGTCTGGAAGGTGGGTGTCCATGCAGGGAGTTAATCTGGGGTCCTACCACGGGGGCACTGAGCTGCTTCCCTAAGCACTGGGTGCCAGAGGGGAGATGAGGCATCTCCAGAGAGGTCAGGCTTCTGCTTCAGCTCCTCCAGGCTCTTGGGGCTGCGCAGTCACTGCCTTCAACATCCCAGCTTCCTTATCAGAAACTTCTGGTGCGGCAAGAAGAGGGATCCGAGGATGTGTTTCTCTTCAGCCCTTTAGGAAATGAGATGCAAGTGATGACAAAACAGAACAGGGGTTGCCGAAAGAGCATGGAGATAGATAACCAGCAGAGGAGAGCATCAAACTCCCTGATTTTAAAGAGCGACGTGGGCAGAACAGTCTGGGTGCAGCTGAGATACTGGGATGGTGACTCACAGCCACAAAGCTGGCTGGCGTCTCGGAGATGTGGTAAGCTCCGTGCTGCTGAAACACGCTGTCTTTTGGGAAGTTTGCGCTTCTCCCAGCCAGGAGCACCTGCAGCTCTGTGCAGCGCTCGCTGCCTGGTACGGTGTGCAGCTGATGCCAGTAAGGCTGCCAAAAATAGATGCAGGTCTCAGGCTGAGATGGAAGAAAGGGCAAAGGCAGAGCCCATGGGAATGAACATCTTGGGAGAAGGGGATAAATTTGATGCAGCTCTTGCTGGAGGAGAAGATTCCTTTTCTTAACTGTATCTGGTTTCTTCTCTGGAGTATGAGACTGGTTCCTGTGTCCAAGGTGATTTGCAGTGCAGGTAATTAATAGGATCTGTTTTTGAGAGGAAGGGTGAATTACCTACAAGGGAAATTGATAGTTCAGGGATACCCAGGGGTTAACTCTCGGTTCAGCAGTTGATTTAGGTGGGTGATGATCTGATATCCTGGGCTGTGGTTTGGAAATAGTTGGCCACAGCAGCAAAGAAGCCTCTGTGTGTGGTTGGAAATGTTTGCAGTGCATCTTTTTGAGCAACGAAGCACTTCCAGGTCACTGACTTCACAGACAGAGCACCCACACTGGCTACAAAGTGAAGGAGAGAAGAAATTTGAAGCCTCTGTGAGTAAAACTAGAAATGTTTTACTCAGGGCTCCTTCCTAGAAAACAAGTGAAAATGCATTTACGTTCAGACAGGTGTAGCAGTTACATGTAGAAGGGCCTTTAGCTCTGGTTACTTTTCATCCCTTCTGAGGCCAAAGATGGATCAACCCGTGCTATTTATCCAAGCACCCAATGCTTTTGAAATGATCTAACCCTCCTCCTGCCCCATCCACGTGCTTAGGAAAGGATGAGAGCTCCCATGCAGATGTTTCTGCCCTTACACTTGTCTGGTCCCAGTGGTCCTGTCCCGGTTTTGCTGACCCTCACCAAAACGCCCCAGGTTTTGTGCAGCTCTTTCCAAGCTGTGAAACAACCTCTGGGGAATCGGTCGCTTCTTGTTCAAGGGCTGCTTTCCCCTCTGCCTGGCTCACACCTGGCTCAGTTTTGAAGCACCCTCAGTTTTGGCGATCGGTGAAGCAAAAATTGTCACCTTTGCCGTGGCCCCCGCTGGTTTCTCCGTGCGCTTTGTTTCTGTGACCCACCCCATTGTTGTTTTTTCTTTTTTTTCTCCTCTGCTGCATTATTTAAGGCAGGAAATAACCGCTTCCCCTTGAGGCGAGGAACCAGTTGATGCTGGACCTCTTTGTGCTCAAACAGTGCTCCACTACCATTAGCTCAGCAGGCAGCTGGGCTGCTTTGATTCTGCATTCAAAAGCAGACTTAACCGTAAGCGCTGAAGGTACAGCTCACAGGCAAAAAAAAATAATAATAATGCACCCGAGGTTATATTCTCCTTGAAACTCCCCTCTCCATTGTCTGTGCTGCGTGCATGCTCTGGGCAGGACTGCTTGCAAGTTGCCCCATATTTTGCAATAGGAAACATCCCTCCGAGTTGCTGATTTTCCCCTGCTTAAATCGTGCTGCTGCAGCTCTGGCAGTTCGCACAGATGGGAGAGCAGGGATCCTTGATTCCTATTACAAAGCTTGCACGTGTGCAAATCCCATTCCTCTCCTCCTGTTCTGCAGTGACCCTGCCTGAACTTGCAGAGGTGTCCCCGGCGCTGGCTTGCAGCAGAGGAGCAGCACTCCAGGCCTGGGTTAAGACAACACTTAAAATCCACAGCACCCATCAAGGTTGTGTGCAAGCAAAATCCCCCAAGAACTTCAGGTGAAATGTGTAATTGAAATAAAGATCCATCCAAAGCCCTCTCAGGCTCTCCTTAGGGGTGTTTGTACGTTGGCTTGGGTTTTTACTGGCGGAACGGGGCCAGCATCCCTTGCTGAGGTAACTCAGATCCCCCTGCCCATGCCCACCAGCCACCTTGGGGCTCATCTTTGGTCCGCATCCAGCAGCCAGCGAGCGTTGCCTCTCTGTTCCCACAACCAGCCTTATATAAACGCCTCATCCAAATTATTTTGTCATCCTTGACGAATCCTACTGCTGTTAAGTCATTCCCCACTTTTTTCACCGGAGCTCCTCCAGGATGCTCAGTGTCGATGGCCTCGCTGATGCCTACTCCGACAATTTTTATTTTCCCTCCCACGCAGCTTCTTGTGGGAGGCACTGATTCACGCCAGCGACCTGCCCGATCCTGGAGCCGAGCGGCAGCTGGGGAGGCATCAGGCAGGCGCTGGAGCAGATCCTCAGCGGGCATCGACGAGGGAGCTCCCCGCCAGTGAATGGAGCCAGGGCCATTTACACCCATCAGAGGATCTTTCCCCAGGAGTTTCAGGTGTTTTGGTATGCGTGGGTATATCGGGACATAAGGTTTCTAAAATCGGCGTACAACAGGCAGCACATGTCGTATAGGGATGGATCTATTTCATTATGGAGTGTGGGTGACTCTGCGTGGGGCATGTGTTTTCCCACAACACCAAAGTTCAGTTTTAAAAATACCCTGTTCTGTAGGTTTTCCCTAATGACTATTTTCCCCCACACATCTATTAGCCAACGACCGATGCCAGCATTTCTTCCTTAAAAGTAAAAACTGGCACGTAACGAGCAGAGCATGAAATGAAAAAGATGTGATTAAGACAGTAGCTGGAGCTAACCAAAGCCAGAAAACTCATGGCTGAAAGGTCAAACCTTTATTTAAATTGCTTTTGTAAAAGGCTTATTTGTTTGCAGGTTCTGTGAATTAAAAGGGAAAGTCTTGTAATGAACGAACATCTGGCATGGAAAATCTCACCTCAGCTCCAGCTGAACGAAGTTTTACTGGCAGCAGGAGGTTGGTTCTCGTAATGGGAGACGGCAGCCAGCCTCAGGGCAGGTAACCCTACCCAGCGTTATCTCTAATGACTCCATTTCTGGGTGAGATGCGGTGCATGGGCAGGGGATGCTGCTAAATGGATGCTGGAATCAGCAGCTAAAACCAGCCAGAGAAATTGGAACAATTGTATGATGAGAAGTACTGAGGTGGGGATTTGGCAGGGCTGTTTTCAGTGCTGTGCCCTGCAACCCATTTTCTCTGAAACCTTCACAAATCTGTTTGTTCTGCATTCCCAGCAGCTTGTTCTGGATAGCTGAGAGCTTCAAAGGAGGAGGAAGAGGACAGGAGATTTCTACCCACATCTTTGCCCAACAGCAATTCCCCTAAAAAGACTGCAATTAAAGGATGAGATACAACGGGAGGATGAGTAGTGTGGGGCAAGTACCATGCGGAGCGATGAGAAGTGTGCGTACAGGCAAGGCTTTCGTCTGGGTTTTTGACTGCCTGACTTAATGCTGGGTGCCTGGCATTCAGGAGTAAACTTGCTGGGTGTGAATTGTTGAGAAAAATCATCTGGAATGAGGAAAAACCAATTTTACACCTGTGGAGCGATAACAGCACCAGCCTGTTTTGTAAAAAAAAAAAAAAAAAAAAAAAAAAAAAAAAAAAAAGGCAGACAAAAAGCAGTTTGCACAAGGGTACTCCTGATCTTTAAAAGCAGTGCTAGAAAAGTACCCTGGTTGCCAGTTTTTAAAATACTACAAACATTTTGGGGAGGGAGGCTTCTCCAAGCCTCTGCCAGGGCAGATGGGCTCTTGGGGGCCCTGGTCTTTAGAGGCTGCAGTGTTGGCGGTCTCCCAGCATTTAAGACATGGTTCCCCTCTTCTGCAGAGGGGGGACCCACCAGGAGGATCTTCCTGAATGGGTGAACTCTCTGGGGTGCGCTGGTTGGATTTGCTGTGTGTGAGCTGAGACTGCGGCTAAGAGCTATCCTGAAAGCAGGGAGTCTTGCCAGAGATCAGGCTGAAAAATTCAGCTCTGTGCTGGAGAAAAGTCAGGTGCAGCAGGCACCCTCACCAGCCATGTCCTCCAAGCAGAAGCGATGCTGCTAATGCTATTAGGCCAAGCCGGCCCTGCTTGCGAGGCCCTGCAGAGCGCAGCACATCGTGCTAAGGATCTGCCACATGGCTGCCCTGTTTGGGCTGGGGGTTACGGAAGCGCTGATGCCCTGAGCAAGGAGGAATTGGCCATTTTGGGCAGCAGTATCCACCAGGCTGAGGTATCCAACCCAGAGCAGAGGTCCTCTGTGTTTGGATGGTCTCAGGGTGTCCTCAGGGCAGCTCGGCCTGGATGGGACCCTTGTGCTGCCTGGGCAGCTCCTGGCACTCCCGGCCTTGAGGTGTCCTCCTGATTTCTAGAGCTTGTAAGTTTGCCACGCCTGACCCATGTGAGCTGAAATATCCCTCCTGAGATGGCGTGGGTCTGCTTGGAGGAAGAGGTGTATGGGAAGTGTCTCTTCCCCAAGCCGGAGGATGACACTTTGCATGCTCGATGCACCTTGTGTGCAAGCCAGTGAGACGGTGACCTATGGTTTGCTCTTCCCCATGTCCAGGGTAGCAGAGGTCTCTTTCAGGGTCACTTTTTCTGCTTATTCTGCTTGCGTCACCCCTTCACCCTCCATGGTTACAAACGAATGCTGGGCCTTTCACTGGGGCTGCTGCCAGCACTTTATTTATTTATTTTTGCTCCCAGAGTGTTTAAAATGCCTTCTGCTCTGCCTGTCTGCTTCACATGTAGTGGCTGGTCCAAGTCACCCCTGAGGGCTTCTTGTCTGAGCGTGGCCAGCACCAGCTGCCAGCAGAAGGGCTCAGTAAACTTAGGGGCATCGCTAAAGGCTGTGACATTGGGACCAAGCCCAGCGGAGCAGGCATGGCCATTGACTGGAAGCCCAGCGGCAGCGGTGCCAAGGAGAATGTTCCATGCACGATTTTTTCAAGAGAAAAACCTGAGGACCAGATAAAGGCCAATACAAGTGGCAGCAAAGGTGCCCAGGAGAGCTGGCAGCACCCCTTTCACGTGGGAGCCGAGCTGCCAGCTGGTCAAGGTCACCTCTGCTAGGTGTGGAGAAGGACGCGGTGGCAGGTTCCCACGTTATTCCCCCTGGGTAACGGGGCATGGCTCTTGGCAACTGCTGGTTTCCACCTTGTGAGGACATTTAATCTTGAAAGAGCTTTTCCTCTCCATATCCCCTGGCAGGATCTGTGTTGGCTCTACATCCCTGGCAAGGGGCCTGCAGTACTTCTCAATGGTTTTTGGCTGGAAAGCTGCAGAGGCAGACGTACGATGGTATTTTGAACATCAGCAAAGATCCCCGTTGTGTTCAGCCCAGTCCCGCCCATGGGCTGCCAGTGCCAGCGAACCTGCATTGCTCACAGTAAGTGCTGCTCCTGGGAAACTGGTGCTTCTCCAAGGAGCCTGCTGTCTGCTCTCTGGCAGCCACAAAGTCCTAAACCTCTCGTCGAGGCCAGCTAGGTGGGTGGGATGGTGAGCAAGTGCTAGGCAGAGTGAAGGTGAGGCATCAGGAGTCATCTCCCTTTTGGAGGAGGGACAAAGTGGCAGCCCTGGTGTCAGGCCATGGGGTCGATGTCTGCGCTTGGAGCTGGCGTGCTGGTGCCACCTGGCTTCTTGGTACAGAGGTGGCAAAGCCAGGAGTTTAGTGCCCATCTGTGCTTGAAGAGAAGGACCCAAGTTCATGTTATTGGCAGGTGGGCAGAAAAGAGAGACCCAAATGAATGCCTTCCTGAGGAAAATCAGCTAAGTCAGTCCTGTCTATCCCGCCAGCCAGTCACCCAGCACGTGTCCTGTTGGCCTGTCAGCCTTTGCATGGCTCCAGGCTGCGCTGTGCCCAGCCAAAACAGTTGGGATGAGAGGTTGGAACGGGGCACTGGAGCAGGTGGGTGGCCACACTGGGATGCAAGAGTGAGCTGGGAGCCCTAGGGGGAGAGAGTTATGGGGGCTGCTTTTCCAGAGGTGCAGGAATTGCTCTCCCAGCTGCCGTGCTGCAGTCGCAGAGAAGGTGCTTTGTGAAGTGTCAGGTCAGCGCTGAAATGCAGTTCCTCCACTTCCCTCTGCCTCGCTGTTGGAGCGAATTATCTCAAGTCCCTGGAGTTGTAATGGAGGAGACAAGAAAAAACTGGTGAGAAAGTGTGGTGGTGTCCAGTGAGCGGGAAGCTCTGTGCAAGAAAGACACATCCCCAGTAAGCCCTGCCTCGTCAGTGTGGTATTTTGCAGAGGAATTATAACTATCATTTGGTGTCCTCGGGGAAATTGTCCTTACATCACAAATACAGGTAGTTATCTTCTTACCCAGGAGGGAGTGCCTGAAAACTCGTGCATCTACAGCAAAGCCTAAAATGATAGGCCAGGGATGTGCTCTCTGGTCCTGGCTCTCAGCTGGTGTCATTTGAAGGCAGCCTCTGAAGTCACTGAAACTAGGAAAAATTACAGTGACAGAGTATCTGCCAGGTACTTCCAGCTCCCAAGACTGCTTTTAAACTTAAGCCTCTTAAGCCTTTTTTTATAAGCACACAGTGTTTCACACAGAGAGCCTAAAAGACTTAAAATCATAGTGTGCAAAGAAAAAAAGGATTTTCCAATGGGAAGAGATCTTAGCGAAGACTCCTCTTGGATTTTGTGGGCTTTGCTCCCTCTTTCATAGGGTCTTTTTGCAGCTGGGTTTCTGCTTTTTGTACCGGTGGTGATTGAAAAGAAGTGATTGAACATTTCTTTGGCAGTTCCTTTTGCTGTGTGTGTGTTGTTGTCGCAAACTAGATGTTTCAGCACTGTGCTTTTGGTCTGGAACTACATGGAAGGGCATAGTAAGATTTTTTTTTCCCAGTACATACACGGTCAGCAATGAAAAGTTTCTTTTGAAATCGTTACAGTCTGTTGCAGCAATCTATATATTTTTATCTTACAAAATTGAAGATTGCCTCTGTGAAATTTCCATGGCACTATCAACCACAGAACAGCATTATTCTTACCAAGCAGAACCCTTGCTGAGAGTCTAAGAGCTATAAATATTAAAAGAAAAAAAAAAAAAAAGAATTGGTATGTAAGGCAGACTAGTGCCCCAGTCTGTAAATATTAAATGGAACATATGCAGTTGACAAAATGCAGGCAGAAACACTGAATGGGTCCGTTTCATTGCCTAAATGAAATTATTTGCAGTGCAAAGGCAACTGTAAAAGTAATTTTTCCTTAATGACGAGCACCGCTCGAAATACAAGGGCTTAAGTCAGCACTTGGGTCGCAGAAAGAAATTTCCAGCCTGTTTTACGGGAGCTGCACAGACCCCAAACTTCTTCACCGAGGAGGTTACGAGTGTGGTTAATTGGATACCTAAAAAAAGTGGATTTTTTTTTTGGCAGGGTTGTATAGGGGTGTTTTTTGGGGGGTGTGCAGCTCCAGCATGCCCAGGCCGGAGGGTGAGGTGCCCCAAAGGCACTGCTCTCCGCACATCGGCTGCCTGGAAGCTCGGGTCCTGCTGCGATGCCAAACATCCAAAAGGCAGGCTGGGGAGATGCGCTGGCAGCTTTCAGGGGTGCTCTTCGCCAGTGAGGATGGTGTTGGGTTCCTGTTACCTCCCTCCTTGCAGGGGAAGAGGTGACTGGAGCTGTGGATGTTGCTCCTGTTGTCACAAGGCAATTACATTACAGCTGGGGCTTGGAGAAGCTTTAGTCATAGCCAAATTGATAAAGCCATGAATAATCATTTAAGGCCTTTTTGAGCTCCGGTGGATTCAAAGCTGCATTTTAGCTTGATGATCAGTTAATCCAGAGTGGCAGGTTTTGACTGGCACTCCAGTATATCACTTGCTGACAGCAAATCAAGAATCTATACCAAGGTGAGAAGTGGCACCGTGGATAAAACGAAGAGACTGGTGACTCAAAATCCCAGCGGTGTGCTGCTATTAGGCAAACTCTGACTTCCTCTTGTAGGAGGGCAAGAAGCGTGTGTGTCGTTTCAAGATCAAGGCAGTATCTGTGCATGTATTTTAATATCCCTTATCATCGGGGATGTATAATAGGCATGTTTTAAACATCTTTTCGGAGGTTAAAATTCAAGAAGAGTTACCCTGAACTTTTAAGGCTCTCTTGGTTTAGAAGCAGAACAAAACTGTAGATTATTTAGATTTTCTTAGCAGAAAGTCTTTGTGACTGAAGGCTGGTTGTCATTTCCTGCAGTTGTTTCAGTACTACCGAAGAGCACATGGCATAAAAAAGAAAACCACTGCGTTGAGGTACGGTATAAATATAGAGAGGGAAAAATAAATGGTTGCCCACACTAAAGAAATTACACATCTGTGTCACACCAGGTCTCATCACAGCTCCTCTGTCTCTCAGCTAGAACACATTTTTTTTTTGTCTGGCTCCTCGATACCTTTGGCAAAGTCCATGCACTAAAGCCACATGCGGTGATGGGCACCTTCACCTTCTATGGATACAAAGGAAAAACATCCCAAAAATATTTCAGTAGAGGCAAAAGATGTGCATTTTAGATTTAAATTGGAAGCTCATCAGTGTGTAAATGTAGACTTAAGTGCTTTCATATATGCATCACTGCATTCTGGTAATTTGCATCAGTTCTGCTATGAGGGTGCATTTTTGAATGCTGTCAGGTTTTGGGTGATGGAGCAATCCTCCAGCAGCTTGACAAGCAAGCTCCATTCATCAGCGTCACTGTAGTGCCTGGTATGAGCTAAACAGTCTTTGCTCAGTAGGAAGGAGGAGATCTGAGCGTGGGCCTGTCTGCCACCTCTCACAGAGGCTTTGGCTGGAGGCGTGCAAAGATTTTTTTGTGTGTATACAGGCATATGCAACCCTGAAGTGTTGTCCTTTCTGCCTTGCCAGGCCCCCTCTCTGGACAGAGTGAGATGAAATCTAGCAGAGCACTGGTCTGATCGCCCTCCAGTGGATGTGCCTGATGGATTTTAACTCCTCCAAAGCCTCTTAATTTACAAACAGAGAGATAAGCCAAGCACCCAATCCTGCTTTGCTGTAAAGCTACTAAGATGGTAATTGAATTCCTGTTCAACTACATGTTACAGCAGCTCTAAGCCACTCTAACAGTTGGTGTTAGTGAGTTATGGGTAAATACGTACACGGTAATGCGTAACGGCAGCGAAGGCTCAGCATTACCCGTTACATTGCAATTGGCATTGCATAAACACGGACTTTTCACTGCCATTAATGAAGCTGAATGGATGAAGTCCCTCGAGGTGCTGGCTTTTTCAGATTTGATTGGTGGTGTTTTCCAGATCCATCCTCTTAGCACGTTCTGAATGAAAGAGATGAGTTTGTTCATGAAACAGGTTGCAGGATTTTCATTCCATGGAAACTAATTGGCATCCAAGAATGAAGATAATCCCGCTAGCACATCTAATTAGAGGAGAACAATCCCCATATTCCCCAAGCAGTCTCCTCTGAGTTTAGAAGGAGCTCAGACATGGAAATTCGCTTGTCATCTTCTGAAGTTCTAGCTTCTAGGATGAGCCAAATGTGTATTTTTAAAGCATTTGTATTTGAGAGAATCCATCAGGATAAATACTGTTTATTCATAGAGCGATGGAGTGTCACAGCGTTATGAGGCATGTATGTCACTGCAATGAAAGTTCTGACACATCTGAGGAGGGAGGTTGGGGTGTGCCATTCACAACCGATCGAATGAAATATGCTGCTGCCTGCTGTAATCCGGACTCAATGTAGTCGCTTTTCTTTTCTCGTCTGAGTAGAAGCTTATGCCAGCTGATACCTGACTGTAAAAGTCCACGTGAGGTGACATTGTTTTTGAAAATACGAGCTGAGTTAATTAACTGTGGGCAAGGTACTTGGATTCTCAGTGATTGTCCAGCTCTAGCAGAAATGTTTGTGGGATCATGTTTTGAAATCCTACCCCCGGGCACTGCAGATGGAATTAGATGGACTCTGTCCTGTAATCTCTGTGTTCCTGTTGCAATCATCTTCTGTGATCTCCTTGTAACCTCAACTCTAATAAAATCTGAAGGCACTGACATTTGCCCCCTTTAGATCCTGGGGTAACAGATGGCAGAACATGACCCAGCAGTGCTTTAACATCTTTTCTTATCAACCACAAATATAGGACTTCTTACTTCTTCAGGATCAGCCCACACAGTGCTGAGGTGAGGGAGTGTTTCACAGAAATCCTGCGAGTCCAAATATAAATAAACCTACCAGAACAGAGAAAACAGTCGTGAAACTCCAGTGACTGTGGCTGCAGCACAAGGGATGGATTAGAAGCCATGTGAGCCAGGGGTGCAGGATTTTTAATCTCAGATGCCTGTTTTGCAGCAAGAAGGTTTCTGTAGTGGCTGTTGTGCTGACTATCAACAGGACTTGCGTGAAACAGGTACTTATTATGAATACCTCGTAGGTACTAAAATTGCTGGCTATTTTTATTCAGCATCTTTGTATTGCTTGCCCATTTTGACTGTTGTGTGCACGATAAGTACTATTTATATGCCTGGGGAAGCAGAGAATGCTTAAATGGCAAATATTTCACCTAATTTTTTTTATTATGAGCAGATGAGGGGGTTGAGGTGAATCCTCAGGCAAGTGGGGACATGATGGGGGCCTTGGAGCCAGTGAAACTCTTCACAGTCTTCTGAATCACGCTCTCAGCTTAATAGAGTCAAGGCTGGTGATGCCCAAAGAGGTATCTGCCTGTTGATATGGGTCTTCTGGTGGTTGTACAGGAACAGCATGAAGTAGGGTGAGGATGAGGAAGCATGGAAGTATTGCAGTGTATTTTGCTTTTCAAGGTGGCCAGGTTCTGTTATTTTGCAGAAATTGTGATGGGAATGCAAGGTGAAGGAGGTATCTGGCACTACCTCGTGGAGCTGAAGGCTGTCTTTTGAAACAAGCTTAAAATGCAGCCATTTCTTGGCTTCCTTTATGCACAGGTAAAGCTGCATATGAGTTTCACTGGTGCGCTGTATCCTTCTGCCCTGCTTTCTGTGTTTGAAAGATACAATTATAGTAGCCTGGCATTGCTAATATACACGATAATAAATCAGTTACAGAGATACCTGCCATTTTCATGTGCAGATTCTTTGTCTTCCATGATCACTGGCAATTAGAGGGCCACCTGCTAACCACTGAGAACAAACAAAAGAGAGCAATCAAAGAGTACAAATAAATGGGAGATGGCCATCTAAGAGTTAATGGAAGGAAAAACAAAACAAATCCTGGTCTTATAACGCCTTTGTCTGGCTCTGAAGGAGCAGTGGGGAGCGTTCAGACAGGCTCTGCGGAGAGCTCATCATAGCTTGTCATTTACACTTCCCAGTCCATCGAGGGCTAATTGGGACAGTTTGGAGCTGTTTAAGAAAATGATGTAAAACTTCATTTCGGCAGGTTTGTTCGTGGTCCCCGGGGCATCACCAGAGTAAACGTGAGGTTTGCGTGCGGAGATGGATGCCAAGAGCAGTGATTTCCCCAGTAAAACTCTTGAGGAACACTCACTGCGTGCCATTCGCCTGCCAGACGACGGAAGCGCGGGGATCACTTTCCAGTAATGCTCCCATTCTGGGTTCGCTGTGCAAAGCGGGAGCAGCGGCTTGGATGGCAGGGACCGAAACCTTGCAGGGAAAAAAAAAAAGAAAAAAAGAAAAAAAAAAAAAAAGGATGCTGCAGCACCCGAAAAGGCTTCGATCGGGGCTGGAAATGGAAATGCAGCGATGCCGGCGTGGTGTTGGCGGGGAGATGACTGCACCTCCTCCCTACCCCGCTGCCTGTGGGTAGGCGTTCAGCATCCTCGGAGTAGGGCAGAGACCTAGGGATGATGCTGCATCCTCTGAGCAGGGAGGAAGGGGCAGGGGACATTGCTCTTTTTTTTTTTTTTTTTTTTTTTTTTTTTTTTTTGG